>NW_026898869.1:0-65506 GCF_033153095.1 Gastrolobium bilobum | reverse complement strand
GTACTAGAGGTAGTATATTGTGTGCAGTGGCGGACGCAGGAATTTTAATAAGGGGGCGAAATTAAAAAATACTATATCATAAATAAAAGTACTTGAAATACAATACAAGCTTAATATACAAAAAAGAGTAAATATCCTTTTGGGTCCCTAACAAAAAACACGGTCCCACTTTAGTCCCTTACAAAAATAAATTAGTCAGTTAGTCCCTAACAAATTCAAAGTGGACCCATTTTAGTCCTTTTGAGGGACTAATATGGGTCTTTTTTTGAATTTGTGAGGCACCACGATTTCAACTAAATGGATCCATTTGAATTTGTTAGGGACTAACTGACTAATTTATTTTTGTAAGGAACTAAAATAGGGATCGTGTTTTTTGTTAGGGACCAAAAAAGGTATTTACTCTACAAATTATTGAAAGAAATCTAGTACAGAAATTAATATCACTTCACTTACTCTTGCTCTATGTGTTTTCATATTATTAAACTCATATATAATTGGATCCGTGCTAAAACTCATACATGCAATGATCTTAGGAAGGTGGAAGTTGATTTTGCCTGGCTCTAGAATTTATACAGCCAAAATCGAAAGGCTGAAGAAGGAGGTTGGTGATTGATGGAACACGGAAAGGAGAGAGAGGATGAAATGATGTTTTCAAGGAAAAATATGGGTAAGAGAGCGTTTGGTAGAAAAGAAAAAAAAAATTACCAGGGAAATATAATTACTGAAAAAATGGTAGAAAAGTTAGTTTGATGAAAAAATTTAAAAAAAGATGTTTGGTTGACCGAAATATTACCGAAGAAATTTATTTAAATTTACAAAATCTAATCTATATTCGGGAGGAACTTCGCACCTGTTTTTTCACATTCTCAGTTATCTCAAAATACCACATCTCAAGTGGTATTTTGTAAAATTGAATTTCACCTAAAAATCAAGATCAAAGTCGTTTCCTAGCTTTCCTATTTTCCTAGTATTTTTTTTTCAAAAACTTCAACCAAACGTGATATTTTCCAATATCCACCCACACTGATCAAACCCAAAATAAAACTTATATCAAACACACCCTAAGAGTGTGGGCAGAAGCATGGGGAACTGAAGGAAAAAAAGTGTATAACACGATAATTTCATAATCACATTTTTCTACATATTATAAAAAAAATCCAAATTTTAGAGGGGGCGGGGCCCACCCTAGCCCCCCTACTGGGTCCGCCCCTGATTGTGTGCTAGATACTACCCCTAATACATAGTGTATTTTATAAATAAAAAGTTTGTAAATATAATTTTTGTCATATATATATATTCTCATCAAGATCACAACTTATATATCTTTTCTTGATTAATTGTGAATGTAATTTGATTATTGGGTTTGGTATAAATTTTATTTTTTGGGGAGGGAATAGTTACTTAAGCTTTTATAGTTGATTCTAAACTCTTACTAACAAACAACTGGAGAACAAAATAGTCACAATATGATAAAATTTAACAATGTAATTTAAATTTAACAAAAATGTATCAATGTTTACATTAAGTGTAAATTAAGAAAAAAAGGTTAGGGTCATTTTTAATTCTAAAGAAAATGTTAGGAGTATTAATAAATTTTCTCCAAGCTAAATGTCATTGTCCGAACTTTGAGTTATAACCAATCCACAGATTAAAATTAAGGTAAACATGTCATCCTAAGTCTATCTTTTACATCACCATGTTAAACAAAATAAATTTCAAACGATTTATATGTCGAAATTTACTGAAAATTTGATAAAATGTTCCCTATATTTTCATAATCCAACAAATAAATCACAAAGACCTGCTAGCAAAAGTTTCAAAATAAATCAAAAGAAATCTATCCAAAGGAGGATTATCAAAACAATTTACGGGACAAACTGCAACTTCTAACAACTTGCTACTCAGCTGTCGAGTGATCTCGATGGTAAAAAGAGAGAGGTAAGTTACACAAACTCTATGAGAGGATTAAAATCATATCAAACATTATGGGCAACCACTTCACTGTTAATTTCAATATTTTACTATATTAAACTAGATCACATATTAAGCGTATTTTTGAACTTATTTTTCATTGGTCCAGTTCCAGTGACCTAAGTCCACTCCACAAAATTTTATTTAAAGAAATTATTTTCTTATAAGCTAAATAGAATATCTTTTAAACAAAAAAATTATAACATAAATTAGTTTTTATTTCTTACTTATCAAAAATCACATTTAGAATCACGTGATCAGGTTGAATTTCTAGGTCTGCACATTTATCAACATATTAAGCTCGTAAAAAGAACTAAATTTTGGTTTTGATCAATTATGTAATTTTATTCTATATTCTGTATTCTATATAATACAAATTTTTTAAAAAGATCTTTACTTCTTTTTAGTCTTTTTTTACCTCCTATTCAGAAAAATCTTTGTACCGAAGTACTATTCAGTCATAGTATGTATATTGTGAGATCATGGCATCGGTCCATAACGATCAAAGTCGAATTGTGCTCCTATTAATGGAACATCGACCAAAATGCCACTGTTCACCAAGTTTTTTACTTAATTTCCACGCGAAAAGTTTTATTTCCCAATCTGCCACGGGGGCGAATTCGCTACCCGGTGTAGCTAACTCGGTTTGCTGACGTGTCACATTTCTAGTGGATAACAAGTACCAAGTCAAAAAAAAAGTATGGAGTTCGTTACCCCGTGTAGCGAACTTGGTGTCCACTAAAAACGTGACACGTCAGCAAACCGAGTTCGCTACACCGGGTAGCAAACTTGCCTCGTGGCAGATTTGGAAATAACACTGTTCGCGTGGCATTTAAGTAAAAAACTTGGTGAGCAGTGACATTTTGGTCACTGTTCCCCTATTAATGAAGCAAATTCAATGAGGCAAGCAACAATTGGTACCATAGAGAAGTGGCCATAAACTGGATAGTCTTGACCAATTTAAAAGATCATTTAATGCAATGTTATTAAACTCGACTCGGTTAATGACCCGGTCGAGGTACTGTGTCGCTGATTCAACCAGTGGGTCACTGGTTCAACCACATGACCTGGTAAGTATAGGTAAATTTATAATTTATATTAAAAAAATTATAAATATACTTAAATACTTGTAACAAAAATGATACCAATTTTAAATATTTTAATATAAAAATAATAAATTACATATCATTGTCCAACAAAAGATCAATCAAACATATAATATTTGTGATACTAGTGTTTCAGGTTCAGTAAATGACATCTCTAACTATAAATCAAATCAAAATTTCCTGCATATTGCATAATCAAAATAATATTAGTATTGTAGGTACATAATCTATGTAAGTTAATAAGCTACAAATTACTCAAATATTTCAAAAGAAAACAAACCATTTCTGTTTGAGAGTAAAAAATAAAAAAAGACATTAATTTATGAAAATAAATTAGTTTTTTTTTTTTACAGACCGGGCCGAGTCATTGGTTGAACTGACCGGGTCACTGGTTTTTACGAAAATCGGCTGGGTCGTACCGGGTCACACCGGTTCTGTAACATGACCGGTTCAATATGAAAATCGAATCGATTACATGACCGGTTTTCAGATCGACCCGGCCGGGTCGATCCAATTTTTATAACATTGATTTAATGTAGTGGAAATAACTGAATTTTGGGTTGTTCAATCAAGGGAAAATCAATGCAATTCGTAACTGTCTGAATGTTTTTTTTAATTTGTAGGGAAATACTTTTCTTATGTCGTAGGAAAATAGTTACCGTAGATTGTAGAAATAAAATTATAAGTAAAACCCACAGGTAAGAGTAGAGAGAAAAAAAAAAGTGGTGGGACCCACCCTTTTTTGTGTATGTAGAAAAATTATTTCATTTTTTTGGAGGTTACAAGGAATTGAACACAACACCCTACACTACACACACTCATAACATGAGATAAATAAAATCCATTTTGTATTCTTTTTTTGGAGTTACCCAACCCTAATTATCTCTTTGAGACGAGTTGGCTCCCTCCGGTATCCCCACGAGCATCGACTCTTTGAGCCGGCTACGGGACTAATCCGGATTCATTTTGTATTCTTTGAATTAAATCAGGTTAATGCAAACAAGTTAAATGAAGACATTTTCGAAAACCTTAACAATGAAAATCCCCAGGTGAAGACTTAATTCAAGTTCGTACTTATACTAATATGGTATCAGTAGATAATTTTTTTATTTTTTTTTAAAAAAAAAGGTGTTTCCCATTTATATGCCAATTAAGCGTAATAAAAAGCCTAATGAAATTAATAAAAAAAACTGTAGAAATAAAAGTGACAAATTAATGTTATATTGTTAATTAAAACAAGAAAAGAAGACAACAAGTCAACAACGTCACACAAATTTTTTTTTGCAACTTTTCATTATGTATAATAAATGCATATATATTTCGATTATTTCCCTTTTCAATAAAGAAACACAAAAGAGGTCATTAAAATTAAGAAAACAAAAAGAAAAGATAATCACGAAAAATCACGAAGAATAAATCTAATAAGTGTATGTAATAAATGCAAAGTAGAATTTTTTTATTAAAGTAGAATTTCTTTTTATAAATATTTAACTGTCAATAAAGACACCTAAAAGTAGTCATTGCAACGTTAATAAAAAAATCAAAATAATATTATGATGAAAATCAAATCAAATTTCAATCTTAAATTTAAAAAATCCAGCTAACGAACGCACAAGTACTGAGTTGTAAATTCTATAAATTACCACTTCATCTCCCTTGAAGTAAACTTTCTTTCTCTTTCTGTCTACAAATCTCTCTCTGTCTCTCTCTACATCTGTTTGCCAAGAAAACAAGAATGGCTTCTTTCTCAATGCCGATTCTGGGTTTGAATGCTCAACGAGAGGAGATGCTTATGGTCTTTGATTCATCGGGCTTCGATTACAACCACAACATGCAAAGAAATATCAGATCTCGTAGTCGTGGAGAATTGGGTTACAATAACCACAACATGCAAAGCAGCAGGATCCAATCTCGTGTGGAATTGGGTTACAATAACCTCAACATGCAAAACAACGTTAGAGATGATGTTTACATCTTGGATTCGCTGGACTTGGGTTACAACCACAACATGCAAAACAATGTAAGAGAAAGGGTTTATGTCTTTAATTCTGTCGATTTGGATGGTGGAGTTTCAAGGGTAATGGAGTCCACGACACAAGATCTTGAAGAGGTCACAGTTGAAGCAGAGTCCACAACAACACAAGACTCTAGATCTTTTCAAAATCTTGAAGAGGTCACGATTGAAGCAGAGTCTTCTTCCATCACCGACTGTTCTATTTGTCTCGGGGAGATTGGTTCAAGTGCAATTGGCTTGCCTTGTTCACACGTGTTTCATCGGGATTGCATCACTAAGTGGCTCATGCTTCGCAATTCATGTCCTTTATGTAGATGCAGTGTGTCTAGGAATGATTAAGTAAACATAACGCTGTGTTTGCATTCTTTTACTTAATTTCAGTGGCTGTATATGTAGCTTGTCTCTTTTGTGTACTGTTCTGTAGTTACTTTTCTTTGTAATAAGTCGTTTGGGATCGAATTTTTGGAGTGTATTGTATTGGTCTGTCCCAACAATTCCTGTGGATTTGTATGGGTTCCTTTTAATTAGTTTTAGAGGTTGTGGTTCTTGTAAAAAACGTGTGGTTTTTGTTTTGTCAAAATGCAGTGTCTGCATCTTTCTTTTTGTAATGTCCTCTGTCTTTTATAATTCTTTTTTTTTTCTATAAAAAGTAAAACAATACTCAGATACTCATGTCCTCATATCCAATTAGTAGTTTAATCCTAAGGTTTATGTCGGTGCTCCACATTACTTTAGAAGAGGTTACAAATGTCGTTGTTAACAGGCAAAGGGTTTCACGATAACAAATCTAGTAAACCAAGAAACAACTCATAATTCATTAAAGAAGAGCGAATTACATCATAAGATTAACCTAAGGCAAAGAAGGCTACTTCTATCTCACCCAAACCTACTAAAGTAATTTAGCTCAAGCTTAGGAGCATGATACAGAATTCAACCACATCAACACGAGTTTAATAGAATTCGTGGGAGATGAAAAAATAAATGAAAAGTCCCACTTAATTTAAGATTCAAATATTGATGATTTCCTTAAATATTTGAACGATGATTCATAATATTCCGTAACTAACCCAAGATTTTTTTTATAATACGAGGGAAAAAAAATTTGAAGTTATAAATATTATTAAGACTAATAAAGAAACTAATTAATATAAATATTTTTTATGTAGGGGCTAACTATTAGTACTAATATATAGCTTATTATTAATTATTGAAAAATATTTTATACATAAAATAATAAAAAATTTAAAATTTCGAAAGGGGCGATCGAAAGTAATGTAAATGTCATTGACACCTATAAAGTAATGTAAATGTCATCAAAAAAAAAAAATTAGAAAAAATAAAAAAAAAATTATTTAACACCTTAAGGACCACATGATAGCTCCCACAAGCGTGGAGCTATTTTGTGCATTTTTTTAATCAAAAGCTTCTATTTTTATTGTCATTTTAATCTTTTACATTCACTTTATGGCCTTATGCACTTTCCGTACATTTTGGTCAGGAGCCAGGGACTTTGACCATATTGCCATCTCTTTAATAAAAATTTATCTGATTGTCACGTTTGAAAAAAAATTTGTCAAAATGCCACGTCACAATCTCGCAGGTCTGACAAGCGGGAATGGACTGGACACGTGTCAGCGTCTGAATGGTCAACCATTCTCGCTGGATTGCCCAGCTAGAATGACAGAATGCTGACACGTGGCAAAAGTACAGACACCCAGAGAATGCCTGTATTTTTATCACATGTCAGCATTCTGTCATTCTAGCTGAGCAGCCCAGCAAAAATGGTTGACCATTCAGACGCTGACACGTGTCCAGTCCATTCCCGTTTGTCAGACTAGCGAGATTGTGACGTGGCATTTTGGCAAAAAAAATTTCAAGCGTAGCAATCAGGTAAATTTTTGCCTAAAAAGTGACAATATGCTCATTATCCCCAGGAGCCACGCGCTGAAGTGGAAATTCACACATATTTGGGAGCTAGACCATATATTATGCCTATTTTTTAACTTATTTTTCATTGGTTCATTTCAAGTGACCTAAATCCACGCCACAAAGGCACATATATATATATACACTACAAAAAAATGGGTGATTATTGGAGGTTTTTTAGTGGAGGTTAAGAAAACCTCCACTAAATAATGTAATCTTTGGCAGGTTTTAAACCTCCGCAAATTGATATTATGTTTTGCTATTTTAAATTGCTTAAAAATGCATAATAGTTTTTTTTTTATAATTTATATTCTCTTTCTACATTTTATGAAATGCAAAAAGGTGTTTTAAAAAATTTATACTTTTTTTTTAAAAAGAAAATTTGTGTACAGCAACGTAGCACTAACTCCACTAAGCAGCTACAAAGTCTCCTCCCCTTATTCAGAACTTCAACATTCACTATCAGATTTCTCTCTTCACAGATAACTTCATTTTCCTATGCTTCGAAACCCAGAGTCATTGGAGTTATGGTAACTCACTCGGCTTCAATTTCTTATTGTTTACTACTTAGACTTTTGAATTTTACATATCTCCTTTTTCAGATTCAAAATTTTCAAATTCATGTTTCAAATTTGAAATTGCTCCAACCTGGTCCTCGCTTTTCTCAGCATCGCTAATATCCAGTGAGATCGTGAAGCTGAAGATGATTGTGAAATGATATTTGAGCCACCTGCTCGATGGAATTAGCAAGTGCTCGACATGCCATGGGTGCTTCGCGCATTAAGAGTGAGCTATCTTTGTTTTCTTATCGTTCTCATAATGCTTGTTAAACACATTTCATTCTTCTTCTTCTTCTTTATTTTTTAGTAATTTCCTAAGTTTATTCATTTATTTTTGCAGATTCTCAGGAAGTTTTCAAGCAATGGGAGTTACTGGGAGTTTCTCTTCTTCTTCTAATTTCTCTTATGTAATTGTGTTTTGCGAATGAGGTGTTCGATGAATTGACTCAATGAGATTTACTGTGATTTTGTGATTGTTTGTGTTCAGGAAAGAGGCGAGTGGACCATCACTTATGTGGACCATCAGTTATGTCTTGCACGATGCCACTGCCGTCGTGAGTCCCTATCTTCTTACCTGTGATTAGAATATATAAATGTTGATATTCGTTTCACCATTTATGATGATGTATGAGTGAATAAGAGAAGAAGAGAAGAGGGTTCTCTGTTTCATAATTCATTTGGGATGTTTCAAGACAGTGAATGTGAGAGGGAATGGATGAGAAGAAGAGTATAAAAAAAATGAGATTGCATGAGGTAGGGTGTGAGTTTGAACTGCATTAATTTGGAGTCTATTGTTTATGTCTCTTGCAAGTTTTTTAGTCTTAGGATGATAGTCCAGTTGTGCTTCCTTACCTCATATATTAGACCGTTGAAAGAACAAAGGACATCTTCGATGACTTCAATTCCACCACCGACACCGTGTTTGAATTAGGTTATTTGATTATACTGTATTTCATTCTTGTTCAGTGCATTGGTTGATAGTATTGAAATTTTGATTCGTAATATTGATGTTGTGAAATTATTTCTTTAAAATTATTTATTTCGAAAAATATTATAACTTGATTGCTTTGTTTCTTATAGTTGAAATGTATATTGTTATGGACGAGAACTTGAGCTATACTGTACATATCCTGTGACAATGGACATAAATGTTGAATTATTGGATAAGAAATAAAGATGGGGATTTTGATTTGATCATTTTGATTGATTGCTACTTTCGTCCATTTTTTTAACTTGGTTGCATACGAAAATTGTCTTCTGTTGTTTGGTAAACTAGGCTTCTCCTAAATCTGATGCATTTAAATTTCAGTTCATATTATTAGGTGTTGTTCCATTTCCTATTGATGTTCCTCGCTTGAAGGTCATCACATTGAATGAGTCATATGTGACTTTGGTTCCAACCACATTATATTATGTGAGTATCCTTTCTTTGCTACTTATATTATTAGGTACTGTACTCTACTCACACATATAATATACTTAATTTCTTAATTTTTTAATTTTCTTATTTTCTTAATTTCTTAATTAAGAGATTAAGAAATTACAGATATAGCCGTCAACTTCACAGGTCAGGAATTTAATCAAACACTTGTTTTATGTATTCTATTCTATTATATTCTCTCTCTAATTCAAAAGTGCAGATGGCATGTTTAAGGGAATCTATAACGGCAAGCAATGTCACGTCGCAGATATACCAACGGTTTTGAGCAGGGCTTGGGCTGCTGGTGTCCACCGAATTATTGTATACCCTTTTCCTCTTTCGTAATATATAAATTACTTGTCTATTTGTCGAGGAAGCTTTGAAATCCATAATGTGAATTTTTAATTATGAGGGTTCATTATTGTGCTTTAATTATTAATTGAGAAGATTAAGTGAAATTCAGGCTTGAAAGTTAGTTTATGAAATTAAAAGTTGAAACCCTATTATCCTATAGAACTTCAAGCACCAATTAACACGATTTATTCTTCTGTGATTTAAGGCAATGAATATGAATTCTTGTGCTAAAAAAGTGCCAGAGCCTGAAGGGGTGATTCCCTTGTACAGAGGCGGTATAAAATGATAATTCTGCTCAAAATGAAGGCATTTGTTTCTGTTTGTTTGTATAAAGTTATCAACTTGATCCCATAAATGTAAATTGTGTTCTATGTGTGGGTGGTTTACGGTCAGGACTTGCTATTTGTGTTGCAGGTAACTGGTGGGTCACTTGAGGAATCAAGAGAAGCGCTTGCAATTGCAGAAACAGATGGTTTGTCATGTTATTGTCATTTTCTCTATATGACTTTCAAATGCAGATTGTGGCTTTTCAGTAATTTGATGATTTATTGTTTTTTTTATAGGACGACTTTTCTGCACAGTGGGTGTGCATCCAACACGTTGCAAGGTTGCTTTTCTCCTTTGGGAGCTCTTCTTCAAAGCATTTGTTTGGATGGAATTGTTTGTAACTATGATTTACTGAATTGGTTCAGGAATTTGAGGAGAGTGGAGATCCAGAAAAGCATTTTCAGGCTCTTTTGTCATTAGCTATATATTGTGGAGGCTTTATAACCTTTTGAATGGGAACTTACAAGATTTAAAGTATAATTTTTTTCAAATAACAAATAAATTTATACTTGAAATTGATGTCTTTTATTATTTAAATAAAATCATTTCTCGTAAGCTCATTTTTTTTTAAATATAATAAACAAATTGTGGAGGTCTATGCCCTCCAAGAAGTGATCAATATTGTGGGGGTCTATGGGTGACAGAAAGTTAAATATATTGTGGAGGTCTTAAACCTCTAGAAAGTGCAATATTTGTGGGGGTCTCGAATCTCCAAAAAAATATTTATGGGGGTCTCGAACCTCCAAAAAATATTTTAACAAATTGTGGCACTGCACACAAAACCCCCACAAACTATGTTGTGGCGAAGGTAGAACTGGGGGTTTGGGTGAATGCCACAAATGTCTTTTGTGGGGGTTAAAGACCTCCACAATATGAGAATATGACCTCCACAAATAACCTGAATTTTTGTAGTGATATATATATATATATATATATATATATATATATATATATATGGCTTATCATTTCTCAAGCTGCCGGAGATAAATTTATCTCCGGCTACTAAATCATAACCGTACAAAGATGGATCAACGGTGATAAATGAAGAGAGAGAAAAGAGGAATCATAATCATTCAACGGTGAATCAATAAATATAAGGAAATAAATAATCAAAACGACGTAGTTTTAGGGTGGCCACTCAAGCAGCTTGAGAAATGTTATTCCTATATATATATATATATATATATATATATATATATATATATATATATATATATATATAGGAGAGGTTATAGTTACAACCTTTTTCTTTTACAACCTCTTACAATCATATATCATAACTGTTGATTTCCGTCAATCAATGGTTATGATTTTCGCAAATTAAACTCATTAATTAATTATTAATTCATAATAAAAGACAACTGTTTATTGACGGAAATCAACGGTTATGATATATGGTTGTAAGAGGTTATAAAAAAATAAGGTTGTAAGTATAACCTTCCTCTATATATATATATATATGGAAAAGTATTTCTCCAGTTACCGGAGATAAAGTTATTTCCAGTGAGCTTAAAACGACGTCGTTTTGGGTTATAAGATTAAAAAATTATAATGATATTGTAATATATTATAATTACAAAAATACCTTGATTTCCGCCTTAAAATAATGTCGTTTTGGGCTAACTGGAGATAACTTATTTCCGTTGACTGGAGAAATCTTTTACCCATATATATATATATATATATATATATATATATATATATATATATATATACTTGCATCTTTAAAATTATTTTGTGAAGATTATGAATTGATTCTGATTTTCTTATTTGAAAAAATATTATTTTTTTTTGTAAAAAACAAATAACGGATAATTACATTTCATGATACCAAACCTCGAAATCTAGCTACTTTTTTTTTAACATTATGAATTTTTTTACATCATATTTCAAACTAGATAACGTTGTTTATAAAAATAAATCTTTTTATTTTAAGATATTATTTTTAATTTGAAAATTCAAATTAAATTGTGTGATCAAATTTGGAAATCAAATTTAATTATGAAATTAAAGTTTGTTTCCTTTCTTAGTTTGATTGTCTTATGGTCAAATTTAATCATGAGAAATTAAACTTGATTATAAGAATGATTGAGTGTGATTGTATAATATTTTTCCTTTCTTAGTTTGATTGTCTCATTGTCAAACTTAATCATGAGAAATTAAATGATATAAGAATGATTGTATAATTTTTTTTCCTTTCTTAATTTGATTGTCTCATTGTCAAACTTAATTATGGAAGGTTAAACTCTCATGGTCAAACTTAATTATAAAAAATGAGTTGGTATGAATGTATGATTATAAATGTGAATGATTCTATAAGTTATTAGCAAGAGGAAATCTTTTCTTATATATTGATAAATGTAATATGAATGAAAAAATGAGCACCACTAGGGTTAGCCTAGTGGTGTGGGGTGTGTGTGCTAGGAGTGTGTGTAGTGTAGGGTGTTGTGTTCAATTCCTTGTAACCTCCACACAAAAAAAAAATGAAAAAAAAAAATAAAGCCTTCATTCGTTGTAACAATTTGATGACAATTAAGGGTGCTAAACGAGTCAGGGGCCTTTGGCTCGGCTCGTGAAGGCTTGAGCTTCCATGTCTAAAATTGGTTGTTGGCACCAGGCTTGAACTTGTATAAAAGCTCGTTTAATAAAAAGGCTTCAGGTACCAATTCAAAAGCAAAGCTCGGCCTTAGAGCCTCCCAGGCTGGCCTACTATATTACTTTTTATTTTTATTTTAATTTTTTATACTACTTGTAATAGCCCTCTATTTCTCCTCAATCTATTTCACTCCATTTTATTGGTTAAATAGACTTTTTAAATGATTTTGTTCTATATTATGTTGTATGGATATACATTGAATTTATGAATATTTATGGAATTACTAGTGTTGTTGATTGTATGTTATGTTTGTTTAAATTTTTGTTGTCTTATTTTTTTAAACAGGCTAAATCAGGCTTTTAATTTTTGTAAATAAATCAGGTCACATGCCAATAATTATATTTATAACAGGTAACAGGCTTGGTTAGGCTGATACATTTAAACACAGACTTAACCTTTTAAGACCAAAGCTCGGCTCGGCTCGGCCCGTTAACACCCTTAACGACAATATAAGGCCTTCTCTTTCTTTCGGTCTCTTTTCCATCAATTCTCTCTCTTTTTATTTTTGTGACGACTGCCACAGCGTCCATCACTTTCCCTCTTCCCGTCCCCCCTCTCTCTCTCTCTAATTGTGAATCTTTCTTTTTACGCAAATAGTTTGGATGGTGGGATCGGACGATTGAAACGATTTTACACTTTTACACGTCGATCCTAGCTTTGAGAGGAGAACGATCTCATCTGCAATTTAAAAGGGTGTATTGGTTTAAAAGACTTTTTTTTTAGATAAAATTTTTTATAATTGGAGGGACTTTTAAGACTTTTTCAAAAGACATTTTTTATAATCAAGATTTCTTAAGATTTAATTTTAAAGGATTTTAATAGAATTTATAATATGGATTAATAAGATTTTAAAAAATCATATAATTTTTTAACAAACATTCACAATTACAAGAGTAAAAAAAAACAAAGAAATGCAATAAAATTAATAAAAAAAGTATAACCTAATATATTTTTTCAATCAGTAAAACATAATATAATTTTTAACAAACATTCAAAATTACTAAGCAACAGCTTTCCACATATATAAAGTTATACTAGTCATCCATGCATTAGCATTTTCTCGTTCCTGCTCTTAAGTTTGACCAATGGGTTAAAAATTATCTTCTTTATTTGGTAGCAAAGCTATCAATATATGATTATAAGACCCAATTTTTTTTAATTATTAAAGTAATTCTAAATTGATCTTGAAAACCTTATGATTTTTGTTCTACGTAATGAGAGTTTTCTAACCATATATCATATGCATGTTTTCATTGAATATTTTAAGAAAATTTTGAATCTGAATTTCTTGGTTTTATTACATTAAAGTTTAGAAAATTTCTCAAAAAATTTTCAATCGATACATTCAAACCTTGAATTTCTTTGGGGCTTTTGAAAAATAAGTTTTTAGTTATCTATTGACACAAAAAAAGTTTGAAATCATTTTCTGTAGTGAAGAAATTTCGTTCAAGAATGTATTGTTATGAAATATAGGGTTCACACTTCACATTATGAAAGTTTCAATCTTTCTTTAAATTGATATTGTTTCGTTGATGTAAAATGAAAATGGGTTCACTTTTTTTGCAGTTACTGCAGATAAGTTATCTGCAGTAAGCCCAATATGACGTCGTTTTGGGACGAAAATCATGATGTTTTTGTAATTTTAATTTATTTCAGGGTTATTATAGTCTTTATAATTATAATTTTCTAATCTTTTAATCCCAAAACGACCTCGTTTTGGAAGTAAATGCAGATAACTTATCTGCATTAACTGCAGAAATATTTTCCCACTGTTTGTTGTTTTTAATATAAAAATCACCGCCCCCCACTTTCTTTCAAATGGAATTTCTTTCTTCGCACAGGTAGGTGAGCCTGTGCATTGTCCATCATTAAGCCAGTGGGCTCTCGAGTGAGGGGGCGTGTTGAATATATAAAACTATTAATATAGTCTCATCCAATAGCTTAAGCTTTTGGGTTGAATTGGTTCTTTACAGCAATGACACAACTATGTTTCCCATAAAATTATCAGTTATTGAAGATCGTGCATAGGATTTTGATGGAAATCACATAAATGATAAAGATACTGCAAGATCCTTATCATAAAGATTGTGCTGGTAAAATAAAATAAAAAAGAGGAAAGGAAAGTGACATGTTAATTGTTAACCTAATTTAATTGAGGGAAATATATTTTTCATATTATATGATATAATTTGTCTCACACAATGTAACAACCTGTTATGTACCGGTAATATCATTGTATATGGTATTAAGCGCAGTTACAATCACAGTAATTGAGTTAATTAAATTACGGATAAACTTTTTTCCTTTATTAAATCCTCATTGTTAAACAATTAACCATTTCTGTAACTAATTAAAACAATGTCGTAGTTGTAAATGCAAAACTCGCGGAAGCATAAAACATATTGACTATCATCCCTCCAAGCAATACCATTTATTTTAGATTTAAAAAAAAAAACACAATTTCAAAATTTACACAATGATAATCGATTACCATTTTTGGGTAATCGATTACCAAAGACTCCAGAATGAGACATTAGCCAATTTTGGGCTCCCCTGTTTTTGGTAATCAATTACCTTGATATAGGTAATCGATTACTGAACTAGGTAACCGATTACCTATGAAAAAGTAATCAATTACCTTGATCGCAATGGCTCAATTTTGTGTCCCCTGTTTTAGGTAATCGATTACCCTATTATAAAAATTATAGATGACAACATTTAACACACAAAATGGGTGATGTAATCTACTCCTAACACTTCACTACTCATTTTACCACTTACACAAGATCTAATGTTAGCTCTAGGCCCTTCTATCATGCATATTCATTAATCAATGCATCATTTACAATAATTCCCAATTCCATTGCCATTTAAACCTCAAATGGCCAATTTTACATCTCAAGTCTTCCAATGCCTCAAAATACAACATATGTGGTCATGGACAAGTCTCATGCTCAACAAAATACCAGTATAATCAAAAGGCATAAAGTATACATGAATTACAAAGACTTAGCATATAGTTATGAACACCCAAAAGCATGGCAATATCAACATGCAATATGTTCAAAATCTAAGTCCAAAATACTAAACACTATATTATGTGCATCAAATATAGTCCTCCAAAATGTCATGCTCTCCCAATGCACATCATGCTCGACTCCTCCACTAAGCGGGCCTCTTGCCCGAAGCTCCTCCATGGTCACTATAGCCTGAAATGATGTCCCCAAATGCAGGGTGAGATATACAAATATATCTCAGTAAACCAAGGGTACTAGAGGATCACTCCACCCCATGGCTCACTCAATGTGCAATAAATAACATCATGTAAAATGCATAACATACAAAATCACCAAACAACTGGGCATAAATCCAAGAACATCCACATAAGGATTCCGTTCAAGGACCCCATCATATAACTCCCAGGATGCTTCCTAGTGCCTCTCCTATGGATGAGACGACCCCATGGCAAAACCCAACTGGAACTCCTCATGAGCCCTATCCAGCGAAAGTCCCACGTTTGGATCATCCTGGTGCCGCTTCCAAAGTCGGCCCCACAACAAAACCTGACCGGAATCCCCAAAGGATATCTCCAGCGGAAGTCCAAACCACGCACATCTACTGGCCAGAGATCACAAATATTTCACACAATCAAAACAACAATGCATGAACATACATTTTCACACAATGTCACAAAGAACAAAATCCAACCACAATATTCCACTAGTGTGGTGGAGCACACAAGGGAATTAAACCCAAGTTCCAATGGTTTACCTCAACTCTATAAATATTTCTCTTCCACGTAAGCTCCAAGCTTAATCCGCCTCTATTGCGTCCGTGCGAGGTAACCTATATTGATCAAATAACAATGACCAATTGCATATAATTAATTAACTTCACAATAATACTAACCAACATAACCACTTAAGCCTAAGGCTATTTTTCCATTTATCTCAACTACTTCAATCATTTTAATCCTTAAACTAACTCATCATCATAACCGTTTAGGCACCAAGGCACCAACCATTGATTTTACAATATTTTTCAAACCATTTTCCTCCAATTTCCCTTATAGGTCGAATTACCACATACATCATACATCTCACATTCTTCCTTCCAATTCCACTATATCACAATATACTATCATCCATTTAAACACCATTTACCATCATACAACATCAACTATACCATTTTTACATTATCAAATCATCCATGACCACAATAGGTCAAATTGTTCATGCCCACCAACCTAGGGGTATTCAATCCAATCCCACACTTCCACACATCATACAATCCTATAATTAACTCATCCAATTACTCCACAACTCAATTACACAATTACACAACATACCAATTTCACAAAGTATTGAAATTCAACTCAAATTTCACTAAGTTACAATTTTCCAAATAACAATAATTTTTATTGCACCAATCATCATCATTTATCATTCTAAGCATTTAATTCCAAAGGAGACATGCCATTTAATGCTCCCAACTACCATAACTCAACATACATAACCAAATCCCTCACTAATTTTATGATCTCATAGAAAGCTCATTGAGAATGTGAAAACTCACCACCAATAGCCTCCAATGGTCCAAGGGGATGAGTTCCAACCAACCAATCAACACAAGAAAGCTCAAGGTTCATAGAGGATCCTCTAACCCCTGAGCCCACTTCCTGCATGTCAAGTTAGATATAAAGCATATAATACAGGCATATAGAATAAACATATCATCATCATATCATCCTTGTGTAACCCCAGGGTGAAAGCCATAGACGGTTACACATGTGTGACTTCCAGGGTCAAGCCATAGACAGTCAACACAACCTTAGTACAGAGTCAAGTCATAGGTAGCCTACATACCATGATCACTGGCTAGGATCCTCATAACATATATCATCAGTGCATCATCATAACATCAAGATCATATAACATCTATATGAATGTGAGTGAATGCACATATACAACATCTCATATACTTTCATACAATACAACCATAACGCCCACCATCATGGTGGGGCCACAAGAGAGATGAGTCAACTAGAACTAGGAGCTTATCTCACTGAGCTTATCAACAGCACAACTCCAACAGTCCAATACGTATGCTCCAGTACACTCTCAAGTGCCAAGCTCTCTAGGAAAACCTAGAGCAGGAACCATTATATCATTAATTACATATTAATTAATCAAGTCATATCCACGACTTAATCATTTAATGATTCCACTTTTCATACTTATATGCCAATATTATGCCCATTACAAGTTTAGACCAATTATTGCATAATTACGTATTTTAGTGCATTATTACAAGCTACCTAAATCTTGAATTAATTACATAACTTAGAATCACTTGCAAGGCTCATTTAGGTAACTTAGATTATTTTCCACTCATCCAAGCCATATATATGATTATTATAAGTTATTAAGGGTTACCATAAGCCCACTTAGCTTAAATATCATTTTTACGGTTTTCCCGTAACTGTACATGCTTCTGTTTTCTAGCCACTGAGAGTAAATCACTTGTTATAAAATTCTCATATTTTAGTATATTAATATAGACTCAATTACCTTTCCAACAAGGTATCACATGTCTCATTTGGAGTTTCCTAACTTTGGTTATCACCATTTGAAGTTGGACATGTAAATATGTTTGCCAACTCCGAACAAGGCCCTAAACATCCTTTACCATTTCTGAGATATGGAACATCTACTAAACCAATTACTCTCAAATTTTTATGCAGACAACTAGACACCTATAGCTTTGATTCGAAATATTATGAGCCTAATTTGAGTAAGCACATAGGGAGAAATAATTTGTGGAAATTGAAGCCATGTACAGCCCCTACACATGGCCTCCCTGGGCAGTCCTCACTAAAACGAACATACAGAATGAAATACATCTTCAATTGGTACAAATTCTTGACACCATATAGCTAACATCTCAAGATTCAATTTGATATAAGGCACAACCCTATATGACTTCTCTGGAGGGAGATATGCTCTCCCAATTTCGCCTAAAAACTTATTATATGGCCCTAAATGTGTTTACTTAACAGACCTTAATTATTTTTGATTATAAATCCTAATTCACTTAATTCTTGGATTTTTCTATTAGTATGTCACATTATGAAATATCTTTAGTCCCGTTATGTCATGATACTTCAATTTTACTAGTTACTCAATTAGTGTACCTAAACCCTACTTTAGTCCAATTTTAGAGTTAAATCCTTAATTACTTTTGTTAATTAATCCCTTAATTCATCATCTCCTTAATTTTTACACAACTAAACCCTTATATACTTTATGGGGCAGATTTGATGAGCTATTTTAATTAGGGTTTTTAGCCATTGTTAATCATGATCAGTGAGTTTTACTTAGAGTTAACCCACCTAGTTAATCTTTCTAATCATTTTTCCACATTAACAACTTAATCACATTTTTTAGTCATCAAACCTTATTATTACTTGACATAGCCGAAATCATCAAGGGTCCAAATAGGGTTCATGTTCATCTTTTTACATGAACAAAACACAAAGGTCCAAAGGTGGCATCTGTACTCATCAAATCTATGATTCCATGGTTCAAAACACACACACCCTTAAAGATCTTCATCAAATCATTACTTTAAAAAAATTTAAACAACATTCTCCTCATGAACATAACAAAACCGAGGCACCCAACAAGAAAAGGGAGGCTTTTTAGTTCATATTTCCCAAATGGGAGCTTACATCTTCAAGGTTCCTCCTTTAGCTCAAGTCTCCACTTTTTTCCTCCAAGAACCCTCCTTTAAGCAAGAAGAAAACTTCATGAACATGCTCGTGAGTTAGGCTCAAGAACACAAGAAGAAAAGATGAGGTTTTTCATGAAAAAAATCAAGAGAACTTACCCACAAATCACAAGAACCAAGCAACCAAGTGTGGTTCTTCAAGAAAGTTTAAGAACACAACTTAATGGCCATCTTTCTTCACAAAACCATGGCTGTCCAAGGAGCTAAGGGCTGCGAAATTTTGGCTACACACCATAAAAATGGTATGGTTGTGAAGAGGAGAGTGAGAGGAACAACTTTGATCAAGGAGGTTTTATGTTTTGGAGAGATTTAGGTGATGGAATCTTAGAGAGAAGTGAGAGAGTTTTCAAAATTTGAAATTTAGAGAGAGAAGGAGGAAGGGGGCTTCTGAATCTGATCAGAAAATGGAGGAGAAGGTGTCCTAATTAGGGTCGCCATGTCACTTAAGTGGCACCTTGTCCTTTAGTAAAACCCGGTGTAATTTTTAACTGAACCGTCATCAAATTTTTATCCGAAAACTCCCAAGACTCTAACTTTAAGTACTTAACATTAATTTTGTCTAATTATCATGTTCATAACATAAAAATTTGATTACTAGATCACAAATCGACTAACAGTTGTTTAATTGCACTGTAGTCTTTACCGGTGTTCTTAACTGTATCCGAATTTCATAATGTTCTTAACTTTAACATTTTTGGGCTAATTATGACTTTATAGGCATATATTGGTCTTTATTTCCATTTTCTCATCTTTTTCCTATTCCGGGATTCTACCGACTGCTGCTACAGCAGTACAAAATACCCGGCAGAATTGACTTTTCAAAAATACCCCAATATGAGTATCAATCTTCATCAAATCATATCCTAACCTCATTCATGATGTTTATACCATTAGATTAGCTCTCTAACTATGATTTGCTAACTTGGAGCTATTCTACTGACTGTTATTACGTCAGCAGGAAAATTTAACAGATGAAAAATCATCTGTACATAATACCCTCAATACGGGTATCAAAATTCTTAGAATTTCATCCTCATTCTATTTATGACCATATGATCCTCATTATAACCCTCTAATTTAAAAGTCATATTATTAGTGTTATTATACACACTAACACACTCATATACAAAATTCAATAAGTTATTTATATTGAACTAATAAAAATTATATTAACTTTGAAAAACAATTTTTAAAAAAAAAATTATATTAACGTCGAAAATTATATTAAAAATAAAAATTTAAAAATAAAAATTATATTAACTTTAAAAATAATAATTTTAATATTAAAAGTTCAAAATTTATATAATTTTAACTATTTAAAGGCGGTTACACATTATTTGGAGGCAGTTAATATAACCGCCTCAGATTGTCTTTTGGAGGCGGTAGTGGATGCGTTTAAAATAACCGCCTCAGATTATCTTCTGGAGGCTGTAGTGGAGGCGTTTAAAATAACCGCCTCAGAATATGATTCGGAGGCGGTTAGAAAACCACCTCAGATTGTCATGCAGAGGCGGTTATTCCAGCGGGTTTTGAAAATTTCCACATTTTGCCTCGCGACGGTGGTAAACGAGGCCGTTTATGAACCGCCGAAATAAGCATTTAGAGGCGGTTTGAATCGCCTCAAAATGCAAATATAACTGCCTCTGAAAACCAATTTTCTTGTAGTATATGATAATAGGAATGTTGATGCATGAACATTGATTTAACAAATTCATCATAATCCTTGTGATAGACATAGGGTATTGTGCAATCTTTAGATTCTTGATCTTAATGCATGTTTTCTTGAGTAACAACCGGAGAATTAGGATTCTTTCAAGATTGCATAGAATTAGGGCAGCAAAGGATTGATCCTTAATTAATATAGAAGGAATTGATTGGTTATATTTTAAGGACGAGTTCTTGACTTTTTACTTCATAACATGTGGAGGAGATTGGGGTAAATCTAACGCTTAACTATACTTATCTTGATTGTCAAGAACAAACTTATTTTCGGTTCTTGTTTTTACTTTTACAATCTTATGTTCTTGGTTATTTTTAAATTTTGATTTAAAGTTACTCGTAATCGATTGCTCAACTAAATTGTGAGTACTGAACTAGTGTTTGAACACCAATACTCGTGGAAACGATCTCGGACTCAAAGTACACTTTATTACTTTTACGACCGATGCACTTGCCGAAGTCGCAACAATATATATATATATATATATATATATATATATATATATATATATATATATGGAAGAGTTATATTTACATATATTTTTTACAATGTCTTACAAACTACACTATGTACTGGGGGTAGTATATTGTGTGCTAGAATGTGCTACCCCTAATACACAGTGTATTTTATAAATAAAAAGTTTGTAAATATAATTTTTTCCATATATATATATATTCTCATCAGGATCACAACTTATATATCTTTTCTTGATTAATTGTGAATGTAATTTGATTATTGGGTTTGGTATAAATTTTATTTTTTTGAGAGAGAATAGTTACTTAAGCTTTTATAGTTGATTCTAAACTCTTACTAACAAACAACTTACAAAATAGTCTCAATATGATAAAATTTAGCAATGTAATTTAAATTTAACAAAAATGTATCAATGTTTACATTAAGTGTATTATTAATTAAGAAAAAAAGGTTAGGGTCATTTTTAATTCTAAAGAAAATGTTAGGAGTATTAATAAATTTTCTCCAAGCTAAATGTACTGTCCGAACTTTGAGTTATAACCAATCCACGGATTAAAATTAAGGTAAACATGTCATCCTAAGTCTATCTTTTACATCACCATGTTAAACAAAATAAAATTCAAACGATTTATATGTCGAATTTTACTGGAAATTTGATAAAATGTTCCCTATATTTTCAAAATCCAACAAATAAATCACAAAGACCTTTTCACCAAAAAAAAAAAAAATCACAAAGACCTGCTAGCAAAATATGTATGCCACCTAGGCACACGATTGATAAAATGTTCCCTATATTTTCAAAATCCAACAAATAAATCACAAAGACCTTTTCACCAAAAAAAAAATCACAAAGACCTGCTAGCAAAATATGTATGCCACTTAGGCACACGATATATATATATATATATATATATATATATATATATAGATAGATAGATAGATAGAGAGAGAGGTAAATAGGTAGATAGATAGATAGTTTGATGGTTTCACTATTAATTTTTCCGTAGCTGCAAAATATTCAATGTTCTTTGTACTAAAAAAAATTCAAAGTTTCAAAATAAATCAAAAGAAATCTATCCAAAGGAGGATTATCAAAACAATTTACGGGACAAACTGCAATTTCTAACAACTTGCTACTCAGCGCTGTCGAGTGATCTCGATGGTAAAAAAAGAGAGGTAAGTTACACAAACTCTATGAGAGGATTAAAATCATATCAAACATTATGGGCAACCACTTCACTGTTAATTTCAATATTTTACTATATTAAACTAGACCACATATTATGCGTATTTTTGAACTTATTTTTCATTGGTCCAGTTCCAGTGACCTAAGTCCACTCCACAAAATTTTATTTAAAGAAATTCTTTTCTTATAAGCTAAATAGAATAACTTTTAAACAAAAAAATTATAACATAAATTAGTTTTTATTTCTTACTTATCAAAAATCACATTTAGAATCACGTGATTAGGTTGAATTTCTAGGTCCGCACATTTATCAACATATTAAGCTCATAAAAAGAACTAAATTTTGGTTTTGATCAATTATGTAATTTTATTCTGTATTCTATATAATACAAAAATTTTAAAAAGATCTTTGCTTCTTTTTAATCTTTTTTTTACCCCCTATTCAGAAAATTCTTTGTACCGAAGTACTATTCAGTCATAGTATATATATATTGTGAGATCGTGGCATCGGTCCATAACGATCAAAGTCGAATTGTGCTCCTATTAAGTATAGGTACCATAGAGAAGTGGCCATAAACTGGATAGTCTTGACCAATTTAAAAGATCATTTAATGCAATGTTATTAAACTCGGCTCGGTTAATGACCCGGTCAAGGTACTGGATCACTGGTTCAACTAGTGGGTCACTGGTTCAACCACATGACCTGGTAAGTATAGGTAAATTTATAATTTATATTAAAAAAATTATAAATATACTTAAATACTTGTAACAAAAATGATACCAATTTTAAATATTTGAATATGAAAGTAATAAATTACACATCATTGTCCAACAAAAGATCAATCAAACATATAATATTTGTGATACTACTGTTTCAGGTTCAGTAAATGACATCTCTAACTATAAATCAAATCAAAATTCCCTGCATATTGCATAATCAAGATAATATTAGTATTGTAGGTACATAATCTATGTAAGTTAATAAGCTACAAAATACTCAAATATTTCAAAAGAAAACAAACCATTTGTGTTTGAGAGTAAAAAAAGAAGAAGACATTAATTTATGAAAATAAATTAGATTTTTTTTTTACAGATCGGGCTGGGTCACTGGTTGAACCTACCGGGTCACCAATTTTACGAAAATCGGCCGGGTCGCATCAGGTCACACCGGTTCTGTAATATGACCGGTCCAATATGAAAACTAGATCGATTACGTGACCGGTTTCCTGATCGACCCGACCGGGTCGATTCAATTTTTATAACATTGATTTAATGTAGTGGAAATAACTGAATTTTCGGTTGTTCAATCAAGGGAAAATCAATGCAATTCATAACTGTCTTAATGTTTTTTTTAATTGTCTAAACTTTTAGTGGAAATAACTAAATGTTGACGCTGAATTTTTGTAGGGAAATACTTTTCTTTTGTCGTAGGAAAATAGTTACCGCAGGTTGTAGAAATAAAATTACAACTGGAACCCACAGGTAAGAGGAGAGAAAAAAAAAGAGTCGTGGGACACACCCCTTTTTTGTGTGTGTAGAAAATTTTTTCTCTCATAACATGAGATATATAAAATCCATTTTTGTATTCTTTGAATTAAATCAGGTTAATGCAAAAAGTTAAATGAAGACATTTTCGAAAACCTTAACAATGAAAATCCCCAAGTGAAGACTTAATTCAAGTTCGTACTTATACTAATATGGTATCGGTAGATAAATTTTTTTTATTATTTATTTTTATTAAAAAAAGGTGTTTCCCATTTATATGCCAATTAAGCGTAATAAAAAGCCTATTGAAATTAATAAAAAAAACTGTAGAAATAAAAGTGACAAATTAATGTTATATTGTTAATTAAAACAAGAAAAGAAGACAACAACGTCATACAAATTTTTTTTTGCAACTTTTCATTATGTATAATAAATGCATATATATTTCGATTCTTTCCCTTTTCAATAAAGAAACACAAAAGAGGTCATTAAAATTAAGAAAACAAAAAGAAAAGATAATCACGAAAAATCACGAAGAATAAATCTAATAAGTGTAAGGAAAAGCATCATTTTAAAATTTTTAAGCAAAATAATTATATAGTTAAAGTTGATTGAATAAGTTTTTCAAAGTAATGCAGTCAAACATGTCATATATGTTGACGGGACTAGTCCCGTCAATGATACTGACGGGACTCGTGCCACATCAGCGCCACGTAAGCAGTTCAATTACCGTAAAATTTCGGAAGGCAATAACTTGTGACTCGGATATTCAAATCAGATGATTTTTTTTTTGATTTCACATAGCTTTTCAAGATCTTGCAATGACACCTCATTTGACACATTTTATCTCTCACAAACATAGTTTAAAGTTGTAACAATTGTACCACAATCACAAGAGCGTTTAACCACAAAATGTTTATGGTCAAATTTGTCAAAATGTCATTGCGTAGAAAAAAGTTATGTGAAAACAAAAGATAATCACGTTATGGCCTTCCAAAAATCACGTGGCGCTGAAGAATAAATCTAATAAGTGTATGTAATAAATGCAAAGTTTAGAATTTTTTGTCCATTTTAAAGCCAAATAAGTGTATGTAATAAATGCAAAGTAGGATTTCTTTTTATAAACATTTAACTGTCAATAAAGACACCTAAAAGTAGTCATTGCAACGGTAATAAAAAAATCTGAATAATATTATGATGAAAATCAAATCAAATTTCAATCTTAAATTTAAAAAATCCCGCTAACGAACGCGGAATAACAAGTGAGGTGTAAATTCTATAAATTACCACTTCATCTCCCCTAAAGTAAACTTTCTTTCTCTTTCTGTCTACAAATCTCTCTCGGTCTCTCTCTACATCTGTTTGCCAAGAAAACAAGAATGGCTTCTTTCTCAATGCCGATTCTGGGTTTGAATGCTCAACGAGAGGAGATGCTTCGATTACAACTACAACATGCAAAGAAATATCAGATCTCGTGGTCGTGGAGAATTGGGTTACAATAACCACAACATGCAAAGCAGCAGGATCCAATCTCGTGTGGAATTGGGTTACAATAACCTCAACATGCAAAACAACGTTAGAGATGATGTTTACATCTTGGATTCGCTGGACTTGGGTTACAACCACAACATGCAAAACAATGTAAGAGAAAGGGTTTATGTCTTTAATTCTGTCGATTTGGATGGTGGAGTTTCAAGGGTAATGGAGTCCACGACACAAGATCTTGAAGAGGTCACAGTTGAAGCAGAGTCCACAACAACACAAGACTCTAGATCTTTTCAAAATCTTGAAGAGGTCACGATTGAAGCAGAGTCTTCTTCCATCACCGACTGTTCTATTTGTCTCGGGGAGATTGGTTCAAGTGCAATTGGCTTGCCTTGTTCACACGTGTTTCATCGGGATTGCATCACTAAGTGGCTCATGCTTCGCAATTCATGTCCTTTATGTAGATGCAGTGTGTCTAGGAATGATTAAGTAAACATAACGTTGTGTTTGCATTCTTTTACTTAATTTCAGTGGCTGTATATGTAGCTTGTCTCTTTTTTTTACTGTTCTGTAGTTACTTTTCTTTGTAATAAGTCGTTTGGGATCGAATTTTTGGAGTGTATTGTATTGGTCTGTCCCAATTCCTGTGGATTTGTATGGGTTCCTTTTAATTAGTTTTAGAGGTTGTGGTTCTTGTTAAAAACATGTGGTTTTTGTTTTGTCAAAAGGCAGTGTTTGCATCTTTCTTTGTAATATCCTCTTTCTTTTATAATTTTCTTTTTCTATAAAAAGTAAAACAGTACACATATCTAAGTAGTTAAAATTGAGATTTTACATCAAATCAAAAAGGGTATAAAAAAAAATATAAAATCATAAAATCGTAAAACTGTTTGGAATATTTATAAAATCGTTTTGATGATAAAAATAAAAATAAAATCGTAGCGATAAAACGAGATTTTAACTACCGTGTTCATGTCCTCATATCAAGTAGTAAGTTAATTAAAATAAGTTTAATCCTATTTTATTAAGGATTGCTGCTCATTGTTGAAATGCAACCACATCGACATGAATCAATAGCGGACCTAGAATTTTTTTTTTAATGTCTGCACACTTAGAATAAAAGATTAAAGGAAAAAAAATTTAAAGAAAATTTAAAGTTATTAAAATACAAAAGAATATAAACAAAAAAAGAAAAGAAAACTTTAACTTAGTATAAAAAAAGTAATCAAGAGTCAATTAAACTATTACAATAGAACATTTTGGGTCCTCAACAAAAATTACGAGCCTCAATTTAATCTCTTAGGAAAAAAAAAGTCTACTCGTGATCCCTTAGAATTCAGAAATAGACTCAGATAATCAAAATCATGGTCTCTGAAATTTAAAAAGACCCACGTTAATCCATTTAAAGGACTAACATGGGTCTATTTTGAAATTTAAAGGGATCATGAGTCGACTTTTTTTTTAAGAGATTAAATTGGGTCCTGTAATTTTTGTTGATGGCCCAAAATATATTTTATATATTTTATTTTATTTTTCTCCAAAAAAACTTGTGTGTGCACTTGCACTCACATAGGTCCGCCACTTACACGAGTTTAACAGAATTTATGGGAGATGAAAAAATAAATGAAAAGTCCTGCTTAATTTAAGATTCAATTATTGATGATTTCCTAAAATATTATTTGAATGATGATTCATAATATTCCGTACGATGTAATTGTAGGCAGATCTATGATTTTTTTTTAGTTATAAGTATTATTACGACTAATAAAGATGCTAACCATTGCTAATTTTTTTGATGTAGGAGCTAACTATTACTACTAATAGCTTATTCTTAATTATTAAAAACAATATTTTAAACATAAAATAAAATAAAAAATTAAAATTTTGAAAGGGGAGACCGACAATGTTCGTCCCTCCTTCGATCCGCCCTTGACTGTAAGATAATATATAACAAATCAAATATTCAATTATGATTTTATTAATTATTAAAATTTTAATAATTTATGACCTTAATTAGTTACCGAATTATTTTGCTGACTTGGATCACCTCAACCCTATTATCTCTATGCGAGACGGCAAAAAAATTGATATATTGTTTTTTAAATAAGAAATTACGAATTTATGACACTTTTGGAAATAATTACACATTTATTGTACAATATTACCTCTAATTTGGGCGTCACCAATCACGCCTAAATTGGGCGTCACTCAATCGGCAATCACGCCTAATTTAGGCGTCACTAATCAGGTGATAACACGTGTCATAAAAAATTAACAATTTAATCATAAAACTTCTTAAGGTCATAACTTTTGACTCGGGTATCCGAATCAGGTAAAAAAAATTTGATTCCACATAACTTTTCGAGATCTACGCAATGACACCTTGTAAGAACCCGCACCGTTAATTAAGAAAGTTAATTAATTAATTATGAGAAATTAGGAAACAATTCCATAATTGACCCTAATAATTATGAGAAGACTTAAATAATTATAGAAAGTAATTAATAATGTTGAAAGTCGCTTTTCTGACGAGAAGTGTAGATACCGGTTCTGCTACTCGGTATAAATGTGTACCGGTGAAGTATTCCGGAAAATTATAATAAGTGCATGAATATTCCTAGAATTATATATATGACTTTGATTTCGGGACCAGCAGCACGTGCAACCAGCTACTGCACATGTGGTGTAACTGGCGGTGGAGGAGGTGGTGAAGGTGGTGGAGGTCCTCCTCGTACCTCTATCAACAGTAATCAGATCATCTCGGAATTGGCCAGTGTAAGAACCCTCACCGTTAATTAAGAAAATTAATCAGTTAATTATGAGTTTAATGAGATAATTCCATAATTGACCCTAATAATTATTATGAGGATCTAATAATTATAGTAAGTGGGTAATAATGCTAAAAGTCGCTTTTCTGACGAAAAGTGCACATACCGGTTCTGCTAGTCGGTATAAATGCGTACCGAAAAAGTATCTCAGAAAATTATAATAAGTGCATGATAATTACTAGAGTAACATGTAGGACTTGTAAAACGAGTTTCAGGTTAAAATAATGAGAACTGGTGCCAGAAACTGATACTGGCTATGAAAAGCGCATATCGGAAATGTGCTCCGAAAAATATAAGAAAAATATGATAATTCTTGTAAAATTGAGTAGGTTAAGAATCCTGAGTTTGGGATTAAAATGCTAAGCGTAGAAATTAATGTTATATCTGTGTATTTAATGTTTAAGTGGGCCTATATAAGCTTTGGCACAAAGCCCTAGGTCAGAATTACATTTGTGCTACGTGATTTTTCTGGTTCCTTTCAGCTGCCACCTTCCCTTCTCCACTCCATAGCTTCTCCTTCACTTATTTCACCAAAGTGATCACCTTTGGTCATGGTTCCTTCACCAAAATGGTTGAGTATTGTGAGGACAAGTCTTGTGTGAGTTAAAGATCCTAATTTGCTGAGTTTAACTTGGTGCTTGAAAGAGCCATCTTTGAAGAGAAAGGTCCAACCTTGTGTTGTATTTTCGTGCTCTTGCAAAGTCAGAATCTTTGAGCCTTGTTGGAGAGCTCCAAGAGCCTTCTTTTTGCTGAGTTTGAACCTCAATTGGTATACCTTGAACTTTCCTTTGAATTTCCTTGTTAATGGCTTGTTTTTGGTTATGAAATGAGTTAACTTTAATCATTCAAGCGTAAAGTTGTTAATCTAAGTCTAAAATGTGGTATTGAACTTCTGTTTTGGGTCAAAACCGGACCTTGGGTCATGGGGTGGCAATTTGGCTTCGGATTATGCAGAAAAAATCTGCATAATGTTGTTCTGCGCGTGTGGTAGTCGATTACTTTTGATTGGTAATCGGTTACCATGTGTGGTAATCGATTACCTTGCTAGTGGTAATCGATTACCATGTGCAGTAATCGATTACCAGCCCTTGATAATCGATTACCACCTGTGAAAATGACCAGAAATCAGTTTGTTGTGCGTGGGACAGTTCCCATGTGGGCTTGATGGCCTAGGAAGTTGGTGTTACTGTTGGGAAACATTGATACCTGTAATTAAGGGACTTAGTGCTTCATAATTATGATCTAGAAAAGACGTAATCGAATAAGGAAATGTTGTCATAATGAAACGAACCATTAAAGTATGGTTATTGATGATATTTCTCATATAAACAGATTGTGATTGTGTTGTTTGTGGGTCCTGAGCTTGTAAGGACTCTTGGCTTGGATAGTTAGCTTGCAAGGTAAGCTTTCGTGTCCTCGGTTTAGCCATGTTGTGGTTCCACCATGTCCTATGGGGGTATGGTTATATGCATGTTGTGTTACATGCTTTGAATATTTGAAATGTTGTTGAGCTTTATGTGTAATGGCTTTTAATATGCATGTGTTGTTCCATCTTGACGGTAAGCCTGAGTATGTGGCGTCATACAAGACGGTGATCCGGGGTGGATGCAAGTAGCGTCTTGCACTATGTGTGGGTATTAGACGTATATAAATCCTGCATTTCTCTGGCCAGTAGAATAGAATTGACACACATGACATAATTATCTGCTGCATTGCACTATTTTAGAACTGATGATGATAAACTACTTTTGAACTTATATTGCACATGTAAGTAAGCTTGGGGCGGAAGATCCTTGAGGACCCCTTGCCTTCCTGAGATTTCTTGTTTAGAGATCTCACCCCACGTTTGGGGAATGCTTATTTCAGGTTCAGGTAGTATGGGGACTGATGTCTCTGTCGGCAGGAAGCCAGAGCTTAGTTGATGATTATTGCTATTAGTTATGCTGACCTGTGTGAATACTGGATTTGGATGATGTTTATGTTTTCTGCACTTATATGCTTATGTTGCTGTTGTTGAGACTGAGGTTGAGTTTTGTTGCCTTATTTGGGTGAGCATGGGGTTTGTCCATGCCACTTTGTGATTGGTACTCTTAGTTGGAGTTGTATAAACTGCTAGTTGGTCTGGTCTACGCGTTGTAGCTCCGTGACTAGAGACATACTTATGTTATTTTAATTATGAGGTATTTCAGTTAGCTGTTTTATTGCAATTGCATACAGGCGATGTTTTATTAATTGATTAATAAGCACGTCGGTAATGATAATGACTTCATAATTGAAAAGAAAAAGATATTCCACATTTTTAATTAAACGGAGCTTAATACGATAGTATGATAACATTACCGGATATATACGGGGTGTTACAGCCAGCCTATTTTGCGCCTTAAGGTCTTCACTTGCCTTTCTCAGCTTCTCTCTATCTTGCTCTCTGGCCTCTTCGATTCTTTTTAAATCAGCTTCCTGTAACACCCCGTATATATCCGGTAATGTTATCATACTATCGTATTAAGCTGCGCTTAATTAAAAATTGTGGAATATCTTTTTCTTTTCAATTATGATATCTTTATCATTACCAACTTGCTTATTAATCAATTAATAAAACATCGCCTGTATGCAATTGCAATAAAACAGCTAACTGAAATACCTCATTAATTAAAATAACATAATGTATGTCTCTAGTCACGGAACTATACACGTAGACCGGACCAACTAGCAGTTTATACAACTCGACTCAAAAGTACTAATAACATAGTGGCATGGACAACTCTCATGCTCACCCAAATAAGGCAACAAAGCCCAACATAAGTCTCAACTCAAAACTAAAGAGCAGAAAACATAAACAGCATCCAATCCAGTCATGTCAGCAATACAACATAAATATCATAATCAGCTAAGCTCTGGCCTCCTGTCGCCAGAGGCATCAGTCACCATACTACCTGAACCTGAAATAAGCATTCCCCAAACGTGGGGTGAGATCTCTAAACAAGAAATCTCAATAAGACAAGGGGTCCTCAAAGGTCTTCCACCCCAAGCTCACTTACATGTGCAATATAAGTTCAAAAGCATTTTATCATCATTAGTTCTAAAATAGTGCAATGCAGCAGATAATCATGTCGTGTGTGTCAATTCTATTCTACTGGCCAGAGAAATACAGGATTTATATACGTCTAATACCCACAAATAGTGCAAGATGCTACTTGCATCCACCCCGGATCACCGTCTTGTATGACGCTACATACTCAGGCTTGCCGTCAAGATGGAACAACACATGCATATTAAAAGTCATTAACACATAAAGCTCAACAATATTTCATATATCAAAAGCATGTAACACAGCATGCATATAACCATACCCCCATGGGACATGGTGGAACCACAACATGGCTAAATCAAGGACACGAAAGCTTACCTTGCAAGCTAACACCCAAAGCCAAGAGTCCACAACTCAAGTCCAACACACAACAGATCACAATCTGATATGGACTTGTCTCGGAAGACGGGATACTGCCAGAGAAGCTCGTCCTCTCGCTCCCAGGTATACTCCTCAGAAGTCCTTCCTGACCATTGCACTTTGACCATCGGAATGATCTTGCTCCTCAGCTGCTTCTCGCCACGATCGAGAATCTTGAGTGGTCCGACGGAAGTTTTCAAGTTCTCCCGAACCTCCACATCTTCCGGTTGCACCACGTGCGAAGGATCCGCTACATACTTGCGAAGTTGAGACACGTGAAACACGTCATGGATGTTGGCTAGGTTCGGAGGCAAGGCAAGCCGGTAGGCAATAGGTCCTACTCTACCAAGAATCTGATAGGGCCCAATAAACCGTGGGCTCAGCTTCCTCACTCTGAGTGCCCGTCCAACACCAGTGACAGGTGAAAGTCTCACAAACACGTGCTCACTCTCACTGAACTCCAGTGGACGATGCTTGACATCGTAGTAACTCTTCTGGTGATTCTGCGCCTACTTCAGCTTTTCCCTGATCATCTGGATCTGCAGGGTGGTATCTTGGACAAAGTCCAAGCCAAACAACTCACGATCCCCAACCTCAGACCAGCAGGTAGGTGTAAGACACCTCCTACCGTAGAGGGCCTCGTAGGGTGCCATGCCCAGGCTAGCATGGAAACTGTTGTTATACGAAAACTCCACCAATGGAAGGTACCTATCCCATGCCGAGCCCTGCTCCAACGTGCAAGCCCGGAACATGTACTCCAAGGTCTGGATAGTCCGCTCAGTCTATCCATCAGTCTGATGGTGATAGGCTGTATTCAATCTCAACTGAGTACCAAAAGCTCCTTGCAGCGCCTGCCAGAACCGAGATGTGAACTTCGGATCCCTATCACTAATGATACTCTCGGGCACCCCGTGAAGCCTCACGATCTCGCGAACATACAGTTTGGCCAACTGCTCAGTAGTGAAGCTCACCTTCACTAAAAGAAAATGGGCAGACTTCGTCAGTCTGTCCACAATGACCCATATCGAGTAACAGCCAACCTGAGTCTTCGGCAAACCCACAACAAAGTCCATGGAAATGCTCTCCCATTTCAATTTCGGAATCTCAAGAGGTTGAAGTTTACCAGACGGCTTCTGATGTTCAATCTTCACCTTCTAGCAGATCAAACACTTGGACACATACACAGCTATGTCCTTCTTCATTTCAGGCCACCAGAAATTCCTCTTCAGGTATTGGTACATCTTTGTAGCACCAGGGTGAACAGTAAACTGTCCCTTATGGGCCTCCGCCATAACCTCTTCGGTCAAAGGACCTCGAGGAATCACAGCACGCTTATGAAACAACAGAAGTCCATCCTCATTCCAAGACACACCATCTTGGTTCTTCACGTAGTCGAGACACTCTCTCTGCACTTGCGCCTCGTGGATCTTCTCCATAAGCTCATTCCTGACTCTCACAGTCTCCATCTCGAGAAGTGCACCCCAAACAAGGTTGTCACCTTCAGATCTCGAAACTTCTCTATGTGGTCGAAGTCACCCATCGTCAAACTGGATAGGCTCACAGATTTCTGACTCAAAGCATCAGCTACCACATTGGCCTTGCCAGGATGGTACTTCCACTCAAAGTCGTAGTCCTTCAGGAACTCCATCCATCTCATCTGCCTCATGTTCAGCTCCTTCTGATCAAACAGATACTTCAAGCTCTTGTGGTCACTGAACACTGCAAACTACATCCGAACAGGTAATGCCTCCAAATCTTGAAAGCAAACACAATCGCAGCCAACTCCAAATCATGAGTCGGGTAGTTCTCCCCATGAGGCTTCAACTGCCTCGAAGCAAAAGCAACAGCTCTACCAGACTGCATCAACGCACAGTCCAGCCCTTTTCCAGAAGCATCACAATAAAGCTCAAACTGCTCCTCAGGATCAGGAAGGACCAACACAGGTGAAGTAGTCAATCTCTCCTTCAACTCCTGAAAGCATGCCTCACACTCGTGAGTCCACACAAAGAAGTCTCCTTTCGGGTAAGGCGAGTCAAAGGGAGAACCATTGTGGAGAAACCCTTGATGAACCTCCGATAGTAACCTGCAAAACCTAAGAAGCTCCTCACCTCTGTAACTGTCTTGGGCCTCTCCCAATCCAGCACGGCCTCAATCTTGTTGGGATCCACTGCAACTCCATCTACTGAAATCACATGCCCAAGGAACTTAACTGATTTGAGCCAAAACTCACACTTAGAAGGCTTAGCATAAAGTTTTTTCTCCTTCAGCACTTGCAGAATAATCCTCAGATGCTCCGCACGCTCCTCCTCAGTCTTGGAGTAAATCAGAATGTCATCAACAAAGACGATCACAAACTGATCCAGATACGACTGGAAAATAATCTTCATGTAATCCATGAACACTACCGGCACATTGGTGAGTCCAAACGGGATCACCAAATACTCAAAGTAACCGTATCCCGAACGAAACGCGGTCTTAGGGACATTTTCCGGCTTCACCTGAATCTGATGGTATCCGAATCGGAGATCAATCCTTGAATACACGCAAGCACCCTTGACCTGATCCAACAGATCATCAATCCGCGGAAAGAGATACTTGTTCTTGATCGTCACCTTGTTCAACTGCCCGTAGTCGGTGCACAATCGCATTGTCCTGTCCTTCTTCTTCACAAAGATGACCGGTGCTCCCCAAGGAGACACACTCGGCCGGATGAAATCTTTCGCTGAAAGATCCTCAATATGTTTCTTCAGCTCAACCAACTCTGGTGGCGACATTCGATATGGAGCTAAAGAGATTGGCCCCACACCAGGCAACAAATCGATGAAGAACTCTATCTCCCGCTGTGGCGGAAACTCAGGAATTTCCTCAGGAAACACCTCGAGGAACTCCCCCAACATAGGAATGCCAGTGATATCCTCCTGTGTCGCACTCACCAAACCTCCCAACATGACATACCCGAATGCCCCTACTCTCAAGGCCTTCCTAGCCTGCAGCAATGAAATATATGGCGAGGAACTAGTTGTGGAATCACACGGAGACATCACCACGCGTTTTGCACAGCAATCAATCAGTGCACAGTTTCTAGACAACCAATCCATTCCCAGAATAACCTCCAAGTTGGCCATCGGCAATCCTATCAGATCTACCGAGAACTCACGGCCGTCCCACTGGAACGCTACATCGCGATGTACAGTGGTAGAATCACAAATTTTTCCGGTGGCGGTAGTCACCCGCAATGGTGGAGAAAGCACAGAAATGTGCAACTCAAGCCCCAAAGCGATCGGGGTAGCAACAAACGAATGCGTAGCCCCAGAATCAAACAATTCATCAACAGCAATACCACCAATAGACACAGTACCTCTAACAAGGTTCGGAGCGCGGTCCGACTGCTGCCTATCCAAGGTGTACACACGCCCAACAGAAGGTGGCACCGTAGGTGCCGAAGTAGAAGCCATCGGAACCATCTGCAAAGGAACTGCCTGAACAGCTGCAGCTCTCGCCAGAGACGATGGACAGTCTCTAGAGAAGTGGCCCTCCTTGCCACACTAGAAACAGATCAGCTGACCTGAAGCACAACGACCAGCATGCTCTTTTTCGCACCCCGCACATCTTGGAGTGGAAGGAGGCCTAGCAAAGCTCCCTAGTCGCCAACTGTTTACCTTTGCCCTTCCCAGCTAACTTTTTGTCCTTCCAAGAAGTAAGAGCAGGAGTGGAACTAACAGTCCCCTTGGTCTCGTCAACCTTGGCCCTCTTGGCCTTGCTCGCTATGCAGACATCTTCAATGTCCTTACACTGTTGAACTAGTGTACCAAAATCCCTCGAAGCAGCTCCAACAATATGCTTAGCAATCACCTCACTAAGTCCTCTGTGGAACTTAGCAGCCAGAAACATCGGGGTAGGAGGAACCATCCAGAAGTGCGCAAACTTCACAAGCTCATTAAACTTGGCCAGGTACTCATCAACAGACATCGAGCCCTTAACCAATCTATCAAATTCCCCCTGCTTCCTCTCTTGCGCATCGTAGGGAAAATACTTGCCCAAAAAGCATTCCTCGAAGAATGGCCACGTCATGACATGACCCTGCATCTCATAAGCACGAGAGGTGTTCGTCCACCACTCATGGGCATCGCCCTCCAGCATGTAAGTCGAGAACATCAGCTTCGGCGGGTCTGTATATTGTATGACCCAGAATATCTTGTCCAGCGGCTGAAGCCATCTCGCTGCAGCAATAGGATCCAAAGACCCTTCAAACACAGGTGGCTTATGCTTCCTGAAAGCATTCAGCCGACGATCAATCACGTCACGATCCTCAGCAGGCTCTACAAGAGTCTCCCTCGTCTCAGCGACATGAGCAACACTGCCAATGTGACTCAGGCTCTCATCCCGAACACTAGGTGGAGGCGGCGGCGGTGGTGGCAGTGGTGGTAACTGGCCTACAGCGGGACCAGCCCTCATCTCGTCCAACATGACTCTCATCATCGTCATGTTCGCCATCCTGTTCGCCTCGAGGACATCCTCAGTGTTCCTCCGGTTCGCTTCACGAACCTCTTCTGCGGCTATCCGGTTCGCCTCGCGAACAGCGTCCATCATTGCCGCGTTGGCCAATCTAGTGGCCTCTTGATCGGCTAACCTAGCCGCCTGCATCTCCGCCAATGCAGTCAGGATAGGATCGGGTTGATCCTCAGAAGTCTCTCGTGTTCTCCCGGACCTTACCATGACTCTGCACAAGTTACACAAATTATGAGTTGATCAGGCCCACGCAATGTGATTACATATGCATTATCATAATAAAATTCGATGGAGTAAACACACAAGATAGACACAACCAAACATCCTAGCTATTGCAATACATACAGGCTTTTCCCTCGAACCATTGCTCTGATACCATAAATGTAACACCCCGTATATATCCGGTAATGTTATTTCTATCGTATTAAGCTGCGCTTAATTAAAAATTGCAGAATCTTTTTCTTTTCAATTATGGTGTCATTCTCATTACCAACTTGCTTATTAATCAATTAATAAAACATCGCCTGTATGCAATTGCAATAAAACAGCTAACTAAAATACCTCATTAATTAAAATAACATTATGATGTCATTATCGAACTACACACGTAGACCAGACCAACTAGCAGTTTATACAACTCGACTCAAAAGTACTAACAGCATAGTGGCATGGACAACTCCCATGCTCACCCAAATAAGGCAACAAAGCCCAACATAAGTCTCAACTCAAAACATAAAAAGCAGAAAACATAAACAGCATCCAATCCAGTTATGTCAACAATACAACATAAATATCATAATCAGCTAAGCTCTAGCCTCCTGCCGCCAGAGGCATCAGTCACCATACTACCTGAACCTGAAATAAGCATTCTCCAAACGTGCGGTGAGATCTCTAAACAAGAAATCTCAGTAAGACAAGGGGTCCTCAAGGGTCTTCCACCCCAAGCTCACTTACATGTGCAATATAAGTTCAAAAGCAGTTTATCATCATTAGTTCTAAAATAGTGCAATGCAGCAGATAATCATGTCATGTGTGTCAATTCTATTCTACTGGCCAGAGAAATGCAGGATTTATATTTGTCTAATACCCACAAATAGTGCAAGATGCTACTTGCATCCACCCCGGATCACCGTCTTATATGATGCTACATACTCAGGCTTACCGTTAAGATAGAACAACATATGCATATTAAAAGCCATTAACACATAAATCTCAACAGCATTTCATATATCAAAAGCATGTAACACAGCATGCATATAACCATATCCCCATGAGACATGGTGGAACCACAACATGGCTAAACCGAGGACACGAAAGCTTACCTTGCAAGCTAACACCCAAAGCCAAGAGTCCACAGCTCAAGTCCAACACACAGCAGATCACAATCTGATATGGACCAATAATAAATCAATAAACATGCACTACAAGCATACATCATAAAGACAATGTCTTTCTTACGTTTTACGTCTTAAGGCTTCCCACAAAGCCATAACCCCTTAATCTATTGATTCTGACTTAGTTACGTATTTACAGAGGTTCAACTTCATCAATCTAGGGTCCAGAAACCCTCAAACATCAGTTCTCGATGAACAGTACGTTATTGTTCCTCGCAAACCTAGAATATCTGGATATTCCTCGGGGGCATATCCGGATATCCAGATCCCAATATCTGGATATCCAGATCCCAATATCCGGATATCCAGATCCCAATATCCGGATATCCAGATCCCAATATCCGGATATCCAGATCCCCATATCCGAATATCCAATATCCGGATATTTTACGAGCAGATATCCGGATATTTCGCGACAGAATGCAGTTTTGCATTTTCGCGAAGATATCCTTCCAAGGTTCCATTTTTAACACTTAAACACGTTAAAGCATGCATTTTTATACCCTCAAAGGTTTACATACCAGTTGGTTACTTTCTTAACCTATTAACATACCAAGACATCATTTTTAACCCAATAAACTCATAATCAAGGTTGGTACAACTCACCAAGGTTTAAAACAGAGGAAAAGAATGCTCTTGGAGCTCACTAAACTGACTCAACAGTTCTGCCTTTACTTAAGAACGAAAATGACAACAACAAGGTCCTTTCTTCACAAAGGGAGCTCCTTGAAGCCTCACAAACCAAGAACAACACTCCACCACCACCAATCCAGCATGTCAGCCCTCAAACCCTTCGCAAACTGAACCTCACAACTCAGAAAAGGCACCCTAAGCACTCTCCAATGCTCACACTCAAGTGTTTACTTGATCAAGAAGTGAGACAATGATCAAAGGTGGTGACTTTGGTGAGAAAAAGGAGGAGAAATGAAGAAGCAAGGTGGCTGGTCACAAGGCTTCAGCAAGGTTCACGTAGGAGTCACAATAATGACCTAGGATCATGTGCCACTAGGTATATATATATATAGTCACTTAACCAATAAACACACATTATTAACTTTAATTGCTACGCTTAGCATCTGAATCCCAAATTCAGGATTCTTAACCTACTCAATTTTACAATAATTAACATATTTTTCTTATATTTTTCGGAGCACATTTCCGGTACGCACTTTTCATAGCCAGTACCAGTTTCTGGCACCAGTTCTTATTATTTTGACTTGAAACTCGTTTTACAAGTCTTACATATTATTCTAGTAATTATCAGGCACTTATTATAATTTTTCGGGATACTTTTTTGGTACGCATTTATACCGACTAGCAGAACCGGTATATGCACTTTTCTTCCGAAAAACGACTTTCAGCATTCTTAATCACTTACTATAATTATTAGAGCCTCATAATAATTATTAGGGTCAATTATAGAATTATTTCCTAATTCACATAATTAATTAATTAACTTCCTTAATTAACGGTGTAGGTTCTTACACTTCCCTAGTTTCATTCAGGGTCTGCTGCAATGCTGCTATAGCTGCAGCAAAAGGATCGGGAGGAGGGTTTAACTGTTCGCCTGGGTCTCCCCCGAGGTGCCATGTCACTACACAAAACTGCACGAGGTATGAGTTAGCTACGCTCAATTAGCATATGCATTATCATGACACTCAAGAGACACTCAATAAACAGTTCTAACACTTAAGCAATACATCAATGAACGTCCCGGTGAAACTGCTCTGATACCATAAATATAACACCCCGTAGTACTCCGGTTGTTAACATACATGATATTTGGCATACACAACGGAAGACTTTATTTTAAAAGAATAATAAGACGTTTTACAAAAATACGAGTAAACTTTTTCCAAAAACCTTTTATGAAATATTTCTAAAAACGTTCACGTGAGATACTGCGAAAGCGTAAATCTAAACATACATCTACTAAAATAAATACATGCATCAAGTCTATATTAGTTCAAGGTAAGAAAGCATCAGTAAATAATCCATGTCTCTAAGGATACAATCATGAGCCTAAACAAATACATACAATAATCTCCATAAAATAATTAAGCATGTTAACAAGTCTACATGCCAACATCAAGTCTAAACATAATATAAAATCATCAGCTGCATCATCAACTACTCCAATGCGGGGGCTTTGTCCCTAGAAGCATCACCACTTCTCTTGGTACCTGAAATGATGTCCCCAAACGGGGTGAGATAACAACATCTCAGTAAGATCAAGGTTCACAGAGGATCCTCTAACCCCTGAGCCCACTTCCTGCATGTCAAGTCAGATATAAAGCATATAATACAGGCATGTGTGACATAAACATAGCATCATCATATCATCCTTGTGTAACCCCAGGGTCAAAGTTATAGACAGTTACACATGTGTGACTTCAAGGGTCAATGTAACACCCCGTATATATCCGGTAATGTTATCATACTATCGTATTAAGCTGCGCTTAATTAAAAATGCGGAATATCTTTTTCTTTTCAATTATGAAGTCATTATCATTACCAACTTGCTTATTAATCAATTAATAAAATATCGCCTGTATGCAATTGCAATAAAACAGCTAACTGAAATACCTCATTAATTTAAAATAACATAAGTATGTCTCTAGTCACGGAACTACAACACGTAGACCGGGCCAACTATCAGTTTATACAACTCAACTCAAAAGTACTAACAACATAGTGGCATGGACAACTCCCATGCTCACCCAAATAAGGTAACAAAGCCCAACATAAGTCTCAATATCAACAACAGAATAGTAATGCGGAAAACATAAACAGCATCCAGTCTAGTCATGCTAGCAAATAAGCAGTAATTTCATCAACTAAGCTCTGGCCTCCTGCCGCCAGAGGCATCAATCACCATACTACCTGAACCTAAAATAAGCAATCCCCAAACATGGGGTGAGATCTCTAAACAAGAAATCTCACTAAGATAAGGGGTCCTCAAGGATCTTCCACCCCAAGCTCACTTACATGTGCAATATAAGTTCAAAAGCAGTTTATCATCATCAGTTCTAAAATAGTGCAATGCAGCAGATAATCATGTCATGTGTGTCAATTCTATTCTACTAGCCAGAGAAATGCAGGATTTATATACGTCTAATACCCACAAATAGTGCAAGATGCTACTTGCATCCACCCCGGATCACCGTCTTGTATTAACTTTAGCATAAAATACACAGTATTAACTTTAATTGCTACGCTTAGGATTTTAATCCCAAACTATGGATTCTTAACCTACTAAATTTTACAAGAATTATCATATTTTTCTTATAATTTTTGGAGCACCTTTTCGGTACTCACTTTTCATAGCCAGTACCAGTTTCTGGCACCAGTTCTCATTATTTTAACTTGAAACTCGTTTTACAAGTCCTACATATTATTCTAGTAATTATCATGCACTTACTATACTTTTTCGGTACGCATTTATACCGATTAGCAGAACCGGTATCTGCACTTTTTTTCCGAAAAGCGATTTTCAACATTCTTAATCACTTACTATAATTATTAGAGCCTTATAATAATTATAAGGGTCAATTATGGAATTATTTCCTAATTTCACATAATTAATTAATTAACTTCCTTAATTAACGGTGCAGGTTCTTACATTCACTCCACCTTTTTAGGATTTTGTCCTCAAAATCAGAATATACCTGTCCCGGAAGTCAGGATACTGCCAGAGAAGCGCGTCCTCTCGCTCCCAGGTACACTCCTCAGGAGTTCTCCCTGACCATTACACTTTGACCATCGGAATAATCTTGCTCTTTAGTTGCTTCTCGCCACGATCGAGAAACTTGAGTGGTCCAACGGGAGTCTTCAGGTTCTCGCGAACCTCCACATCATCTGGTTGCACCACGTGCGAAGGATCCGCTACATACTTCCGAAGTTGAGACACGTGAAACACGTCGGGGATGTTGGCTAGGTTCGGAGGCAAGGTAAGCCTGTAGGCAACAGGTCCTACTCTACCAAGAATCTGGTATGGCCTAATAAACCGCGGACTCAGCTTCCACACTCCGAGTGCCCGTCCAACACCGATGACAGGTGAAAGTCCCACAAACACGTGTTCACCCTCACTGACTCCAGTGGACGATGCTTGACATCGTAGTAACTCTTCTGGCGATTCTGCGCCTGCTTCAGCTTTTCCCTGATCATCTGGATCTGCAGGGTGGTATCTTGGACAAAGTCCAAGCCAAACAACTCACAATCCCCAACCTCAGACTAGCAGGTAGGTGTACGACACCTCTTACCGTAGAGCGCCTCGTAGGGTGCCATGCCCAGGCTAGCATGGAAATTGTTGTTATACGAAAACTCCACCAATGGAAGGTACCTATCCCATGCCGAGACCTGCTCCAACGTGCAAGCCCGCAACATGTCCTCCAAGGTCTGGATAGTCCGCTCAGTCTGTCCATCAGTCTGAGGGCGATAGGCAGTACTCAATCTCAACTGAGTACCAAAAGCTCCCTGCAGCGCTTCCAAGAACCGAGATGTGAACTTCGGGTCCCTATCACTGATGATACTCTCGGGCACCCCGTGAAGCCTCACGATCTCGCGAACATACAGTTTGGCCAACTGCTCAGTAGTGAAGCTCAGCTTCACTGGAAGAAAATGCCAGACTTTGTCAATCTGTCCACAATGACCCATATCCAGTCACAGCCAACCTGAGTCTTCGACAAACCCATTACGAAGTCCATGGTAATGCTTTCCTATTTCCATTCCGGAATCTCAAGAGGTTGAAGTTTACAAGACGGCTTCTGATGTTCAATCTTCACCTTCTGGCAGATCAAACACTTAGACACATACACAGCTATGTCCTTCTTCATGAGTCGGGTAGTTCTCCTCATGAGGCTTCAACTGCCTCGAAGAAAAAGCAACAGCTTTACCATACTGCATCAACACACAACTTTTTCCAGAAGCATCACAGTAAAGCTCAAACTGCTCCTCAGGATTAGGAAGGACCAACACAGGTGAAGTAGTCAATCTCTCCTTCAACTCCTGAAAGCACGCCTCACACTCGTGAGTCCACACAAATGGAGTCTTTTTTCGGGTAAGGCGAGTCAAAGGGAGAACCATCGTGGAGAAACCCTTGATGAACCTCCGATAGTAACCTGCCAAACCTAAGAAGCTCCTCACCTCCGTAATTTTCTTGGGCCTCTCCCAATCGAGCATGGCCTCAATCTTGTTGGGATCCGCTGCAACTCCATCCGCTGAAATCACATGCCCCAGAAACTTGATTGATTTGAGCCAAAACTCACACTTAGAAGGCTTAGCATAAAGCTTTTTCTCCTTCAGCACTTGCAGAACAATCCTCAGATGCTCCGCATGCTCCTCCTCAGTCTTGGAGTAAATAGGAATGTCATCAATAAAGACGATCACAAACTGATCCAGATACGGCTGAAAAATCCTGTTCATGTAATCCATGAACACTGCCGGCGCATTGGTGAGTCCAAAAGGAATCACTAAATACTCAAAATGACCGTATCTCGAACGAAACGCGGTCTTTGGGACATCCTCCGGCTTCACCCGAATCTGATGGTATCCGGATCGGAGATCAATATTGGAATACACACAAGCACCCCTGAGCTGATCCAACAGGTCATCAATCCGAGAAGGGGATACTTGTTCTTGATCGTCACCTTGTTCAACTGCTTGTAGTCGGTGCACAATTGCATTGTCCCGTCTTTCTTCTTCACAAAGATGACCGATGCTCCCCAAGGAGACACACTCGGCCGGATAAATCTTTCGCTAAAAGATCCTCAATATGCTTCTTCAGCTCAGCCAACTCCGGTGGCGACATCCGATATGGAGCTAATGAAATCGGCCCCACACCAGGAAACAAATCAATGGAGAACTCTATCTCCCGCTGCGGCGGAAACTCAAGAATCTCCTCAGGAAACACCTCGAGGAACTCCCCCACCACAGGAATTCCAGTGATATCCTCTTGTATCCCACTCACCAAATCTCCTAACATGACATAACCAAATGCCCCTGCTCTCAAGGCCTTCCTAGCCTGCAGCAATGAAATATATGGCGAGGAACTAGTTGTGGAATCACACGGAGACATCACCACGCGCTTTGCACAACAATCAATCAGTGCATAGTTTCTAGACAACCAATCCATGCCCAGAATAATCTCCAAGTTGGCCATCGGCAATCCTATAAGATATACCGAGAACTCACGGTCGTTCCATTGAAACGCTACATCGCGATGTACAGTGGTAGAATCACAAATTTCTCCGGTGGCAGTAGTCACCCGCAACGGTGGAGAAAGCACAGACATGGGAAACTCAAGCCCCAAAGCAATCGGGGTAGCGACAAACGAATGCGTAGCCCCGGAATCAAACAATGCATCAATAGCAATACCACCAATAGACACAGTACCTCTGACAAGGTTCGGAGCGCGGTCCGACTACTACTTATCCAAGGTGTACACACGCCCAACAGAAGGTGGCACCGCAGGTGCCGAAGTAGAAGCCATCGGAACCATCTGCAAAGGAACTGCCTGAACAGCTGGAGCTCTCGCCGCAGACGACAGACAGTCTCTAGAAAAGTGGCCTTCCTTGCCACACTGGAAACAGATCAACTGACCCGAAGCACAACGACCAACATGCTCCTTTCCGCACCCCGCACATCTCGGAGTGGAAGGAGGCCTAGCAAACCTCCTCTGCGGTGAAGCAGTCCTCTTGAACTGACCAGGCGCCTGCCTAGTCGCCAACTGTTTACCTTTGCCCTTCCCAGCAAACTTCCTGTCCTTCCAAGAAGTAGGAGCAGGAGTGGAACTAACAGTCCCCTTGGTCTCGTCGACCTTGGCCCTCTTGGCCTTGCTCGCTATGCAGATATCCTCAATGTCCTTACACTGCTGAACCAGTGTACCAAAATCCCTCGAAGCAGCTCCAGCAATATGCTCAGCAATCACCTCACTAAGTCCTCTGCGGAACTTAGCAGCCAGAAACATCGGAGTAGGAGGAACCATCCGAAAGTGCGCAAACTTCACAAGCTCATTAAACTTGGCCAGGTACTCGTCAACAGACAACGAGCCCTGAACCAATCTATCAAATTCCCCTTGCTTCCTCTCCTACGCATCGTAGGGAAAGTACTTGCCCAAAAAGCATTCCTTGAAGAATGGCCACGTCATGACATGACCCTGCATCTCACAAGCTCATCTGGTTCACCTCGCGAACAACGTCCATCATTGTCGCGTTGGCCAATCTAGTGGCCTCCTGATCGGCTAACCTAGCCGCCTGCATCTCAGCCAATGCAGTCAGGATAGGATCAGATTGATCCTCAGAAGTCTCTCGTGTTCTCCCGGACCTTACCATGACTCTGCACAAGTTACACAAATTATGAGTTGATCAGGCCCACGCAATGTGATTACATATGCATTATCATTGCTCTGATACCACTTGTAACGCCCGTGCTTTTTCCTCACTCGCACACTTCCCGAGAAAACTTCCCAGGAGGTCACCCATCCCAGAATTGCTCCAAGTCAAGCACGCTTAACTATGGAGTTCTTCCGTTCCGAGCTACCGAAAAGTAGATGCATCTTGTTCGTATCGGTAGTAACAATTAAATCTTATAAGCTATCCCAAACTATGCAGTGCTCGAGATGTTACATGCCCACCAGCATCCGCCTGGTTCGTCCTCGAACCACACCGTACTCGAAGAGAGGCCCTGCTCTGATACCATAAATGTAGCACCCCGTATATATCCGATAATGTTATCATACTATCGTATTAAGCTGCGTTTAATTAAAAATGCGGAATATCTTTTTCGTTTCAATTATGAAGTCATTATCATTACCAACTTGCTTATTAATCAGTTAATAAAACATCACCGGTATGTAATTGCAATAAAACAGCTAACTGAAATACCTCATTAATTTAAAATAACATAAGTATGTCTCTAGTTACGGAACTACAACACGTAGATCGGACCAACTATCAGTTTATACAACTCAACTCAAAAGTACTAACAACATAGTGGCATGGACAACTCCCATGCTCACCCAAATAAGGCAACGAAGCCCAACATAAGTCTCAACATCAACAACAGAATAGTAATGCGGAAAACATAAACAATATCTAGTCCAGTCATGCTAGCAAATAAGCAGTAATATCATCAACTAAGCTCTGGCCTCCTGCCGCCAGAGGCATCAGTCACCATACTACCTGAACCTGAAATAAGCATTCCCCAAACATGGGGTGAGATCTCTAAACAAGAAATCTCACTAAGATAAGGGGTCCTCAAGGATTTTCCACCCCAAGCTCACTTACATGTGCAATATAAGTTCAAAAGCAGTTTATCATCATCAGTTCTAAAATAGTGCAATGCAGCAGATAATCATGTCATGTGTGTCAATTCTATTCTACTGGCCAGAGAAATGCAGGATTTATATACGTCTAATACCCACAAATAGTGCAAGACGCTACTTGCATCCACCCCGGATCACCGTCTTGTATGACGCCACATACTCAGGCTTACCGTCAAGATGGAACAACACGTGCATATTAAAAGCCATTACACATAAAGCTCAACAACATTTTAAATATTCAAAGCATGTAACACAACATGCATATAACCATACCCCCATGGGACATGGTGGAACCACAACATGGCTAAACCTAGGACACGAAAGCTTACCTTGCAAGCTAACACCCAAAGCCAAGAGTCCACAGCTCAAGTCCAACACACAGCAGATCACAATCTTATATGGACCAATAATAAATCAATAAACATGCACTACAAGCATACATCATAAAGACAACGCCTTTCTTACGTATTACGTCTTAAGGCTTCCCACAAAGCCATAAGCCCTTAATCCATTGATTCTGACTTAGTTAAGTAATTACAGAAGTTCAACTTCATCAATCTAGGGTCCACAAACCCCCAAACATCAGTTCTGGATGAACAGTACGCTATTGTTCCTCGCAAACCCAGAATATCCGGATATTCCTCGGGGACATATCCGGATATTCTTCGGGGACATATCTGGATATCCAATATCCAGATATTTCACATCCCATATCCGGATATCCAATATCCGAATATTTCTAGAGAAATATCCGGATATTTCGTAGTGTATATCTAGACAGAATGCAGTTTTGCATTTTCGCGAAGATATCCTTCCAAGGTTCCTTTTTTAATACTTCCAGAAGCTTAAACATGCATCTTTAGGTCCATTTATGTTCATATGACAGTTGGTTGCTTGTTTAATCCATTAAACATACCAAGACATCAACTTTAACTCATTAAACTCATGATTAAGGTAGGGAACTTACCCAAGGCTTCAAAACAGAAGCAACAAAGGCTCTTGGAGCTCACCACACAGCCTCTACAGTTCAGACAAGCAAAGGACACGAAAATACTACCAAAGCTTGGCCCTTTCCTCACAAAGGAAACTTCTTGAAGCTCAAAATGACACAACGATGGCCCAACAACCTCAACCTCCCAAGTTAGCACCCAAAGGCACTCAAGACTAACCACCAACTCAGGAATGGAGCTCACAACACACTCACCAAAGAATTTTCCACTAACCCAAGGTGTTTACAAGGAGAAAGTGGAACAAATCAAAGAGAGAATGCTTCAAGACTTAAGAAAATGATGAGGGAGCAATGGAACAGTAACAAGAGAAGCTGGTCAGCCTCTTCTCTACGTGTAGAAACTGAGATGCCTAGGGTTTTGGGCCAAACAAGCCTATATATAGCCACTTAAGCATAAAACACACAGTATTAACTTTAATTGCTACGCTTAGAATTTTAATCCCAAACTATGGATTCTTAACCTACTCAATATTACAAGAATTATCATATTTTTCTTATAATTTTTGGAGCACCTTTCCGGTACGCGTTTTTCATAGCCAGTACCAGTTTCTGGCACCATTTCTCATTATTTTAACTTGAAACTCGTTTTACAAGTCCTACATATTATTCTAGTAATTATCATGCACTTATTATTATTTTCTGGGATACTTTTTCGGTACGCATTTATACCGACTAGCAGAACTGGTTTCTGCACTTTTCTTCCGAAAAACGACTTTCAACATTCTTAATCACTTACTATAATTATTAGAGCCTCATAATAATTGTTAGGGTAAATTATGGAATTATTTCCTAATTTCACATAATTAATTAATTAACTTCCTTAATTAACGATGCGGGTTCTTACAGTCAAGCCATAGACAGTCAACACAACCTCAGTATGAAATAGCTCCCAGAGTCAAGTCATAGGCAGCCTACATACCATGATCACTGGCCAGGATCCTCATAACATATATCATCAGTGCATCATCATAACATCAAGATCATATAACATCTATATGAATGTGAATGAATGCACATATACATCATATCATATACTTTTATACAATACAACCATAATGCCCACCATCATGGTGGGGCCACAAGAGAGATGAGTCAACTAGAACTAGGAGCTTACCTCACTGAGCTTATCAAAAGCCCAACTCCAACAGTCCAATACGTATGCTCCAGTATACTCTCAAGTGCCAAGCTCTCTAGGCAAACCTAGAGCAGGAACCATTCACATCATTAATTACATATTAATTAATCAAGTCATATCCACGACTTAATCATTTAATGATTCCATTTTTCATACTCATATGCCAATATTATGCCCATTACAAGTCTAGACCAATTATTGCATAATTACGTATTTTAGTGCATTATTACAAGCTACCTAAATCTTCAATTAGTTACAGATCTTAGAATCACATGCAAGGCTCATTTAGGTAACTTAGATTATTTTCCACTCATCCAAGCCATATATATTATTATTATAAGTTACTAAGGGTTCCCATAAGCCCACTTAGCTTAAATATCATTTTTACGGTTTTCCCGTAACTGTACATGCTTCTGTTTTCTAGTCACTGAGCGTAAATCACTTGTTATAAAATTCTTATCTTTTAGTATATTAATCGAGACTCAATTACCTTTTCCAACAAGGTATCACATGCCTCATTTGGAGTTTTCTAGCTCCGGTTATCACCATTTGAAGTTGGACAAGCAAAGCTGTTTGCCAACTCCGAACAAGGCCCTAAACATCCTTTACCATCTCTGAGATTATGGAACATCTACTAAACCAATTACTCTCAAATTTTTATACAGACAACTAGACACCTATAGCTTTAATTCGAAATATTATGAGCCTAATTTAGGTAAGCACATAGGGGGAAATAATTCGTGGAAGTTGAAACCATGTACAGCCCCTGCACATGGCCTCCCTGGGAAGTCCTCACTAAAATGAATATACCGAATGAAATACATCTTCAATTGGTACAAAATTTTGATACCATATAACTAACATCTCAGGCTTCAATTTGATATAAGACACAGCCTTATATGACCTATCTGGAGGGAGATATGCTCTCCCCAATTTCGCCAAAAAACTTATTATATAGCCCTAAATGTGTTTACTTAACAAACCTTACTTATTTTTTATTATAAATCCTAATTCACTTAATTCTTGGATTTTTCTATTAGTAAGTCACATTGTGAAATATCCTTAGTCCCATTATGTCATGATACTTAAATTTTAGTAGTTACTTAATTAGTGTGCCTAAACCCTACTTTAGTTCAATTTTAGAGTTAAATCCTTAATTACTTTTGTTAATTAATCCCTTAATTCATCATCTCCTTAATTTTTACACAACTAAACCCTTATATACTTTATGGGGAAGATTTGATGAGCTGATTTAATTAGAATTTTTAGCCATTATTAATCATGATTAGTGAGTTTTAGTTAGAGTTAACCCACCTAGTTAATCTTTCTAATCATTTTTCCACACTTAACAACTTATCACATTTTTTTGTCATCAAACCTTATTATTACTTGACATAGCCGAAATCATCGAGGATCCAAATAGGGTTTATGTTCATCTTTTTACATGAACAACACACAAAGGTCCAAAGGTAGCACCTTTACTCATCAAATCCATGATTCCATGGTTCAAAACACCCACACCCTTAAAGATCTTCATCAAATCATTACTTTAAAAAAATTTAAACAACATTCTCCTCATGAACATAACAAAACCGAGGAACTTAACAAGAAAAGGGAGGCTTTTTGGTTCATATTTCCTAAATGGGAGCTTACATCTTCAAGGTTCCTCCTTTAACTCAAGTCTCCATTTTTTTCCACCAAGAACTCTCCTTTAAGCAAGAAGAAACCTTCATGAACATGCTCATGATTTAGGCTCAAGAACACAAGAAGAAAAGATGAGATTTTTCATGAAAAAAATCAAGAGAACTTACCCACAAATCACAAGAACCAAGCAACCAAGTGTGGTTCTTCAAGAAAGTTTAAGAACACAACTTAATGGCCATATTTCTTCACAAAACCATGGCTGTCCAAGGAGCTAAGGGCTACGAAATTTTGGCTCCACACCATAAAAATGGTATGGTTGTGAAGAGGAGAGTGAGAGGAACAACTTTGATGAAGGGGGTTTTGTGTTTTGGAGAGGTTTAGGTGATGGAATATTAGAGAGAAATGAGAGAGTTTTCAAAATTTGAAATTTAGAAAGAGAAGGAGGAAGGGGGCTGCTGAATCTGATCAAAAATGGAGGAGAAGGTGTCCTAATTAGGGTCGCCATGTCACTTAAGTGGCACCTTGTCCTTTAATGAAACCCGGTGTAATTTTTAACGTAACCGTCGTCAAATTTTTAACCGAAAACTCCCAAGACTCTAACTTTAAGTACTTAAGATTAATTTTGTCTAATTATCATGTTCATAATTTAAAAATTTGATTAGTAGATCACAGATCGACTAACAGTTGTTTAATTGCACTGTAGTCTTTACCGGTGTTCTTAACTGTATCCGAATTTCATAATGTTCTTAACTTTAACATTTTTGGGCTAATTATGACTTGTTAGGCATATATTGGTCTTTATTTCCATTTTCTCATCTTTTTCCCATTCCGGTATTCTACCGACTTCTGCTACAGCAGTACAAAATACCCGACATAATTGACTTTTCAAAAATACCTCTATATTAGTATTAATCTTCATCAAATCATATCCTAACCTCATTCATGATGTTTATACTATTAGATTAGCTCTCTAACTATAATTTGCTAACTTGGAGCTATTCTACTAACTGTTATTACGTCAGCAGTCAAATTTAACAGATGAAAATTCAACTGTGCATAATACCCTCAATACGGGTATCAAAATTCTTAGAATTTCATCCTCATTTTATTTATGACCATATGATCCTCATTATAACCCTCTAATTTAAAAGTCATATTATTAGTGTTATTATACACACTCACACACTCATATACAAAATTCAATAAGTTATTTATATTCAACTAATAAAAATTATATTAACTTTGAAAAAAAAAGTTTAAAAAAAATTATATTAACGTCGAAAATTATATTAAAAAAAATTTAAAAATAAAAATTGTATTAACTTTTAAAAATAATAATTTTAATATTAAAAGTTCAAAATTTATATAATTTTAACTATTTAAAGGCAGTTACACATTATTTGGAGGCAGTTAATATAACCACCTCAGATTGTCTTTTGGAGGCGGTATTGGAAATAACCGCCTCAGATGATCTTTTGGAGGCGGTTTTGGAGGTGATTTAAATAACCGCCTTAAATTATCTTTTGGAGGCGGTAGTGGAGGCGGTTAAAATAACCGCCTCAGAATATGATTTGGAGGCGGTTTTAACCGCCTCAGATTGTCATGCAGAGGCGGTTATTCCAGCGGTTTTTGAAAATTGCCGCATTTTGCCTTGCGACGGTGGTAAACGAGGCAGTTTATGAACCGCCGAACAAAGCATTTAGAAGTGGTTTGAACCGCCTCAAAATGAAAATATAACCGCCTCTGAAAACCAATTTTCTTGTAGTATATGATAATAGGAATGTTGATGCATGAACATCGATTTAACAAATTCATCATAATCCTTGTGATAGACATAGGGTATTGTGCAATCATTCGATTCTTGATTTTAATGCATGTTTTCTTGAGTAACAACCGGAGAATTAGGATTCTTTCAAGATTGCATAGAATTAGGGCAAAAAAGGATTGAGCCTTAATTAATATAGAAGGAATTGATTGGTTATATTTTAAGGACGAGTTCTTGACTTTTTACTTCATAACATGTAGAGGAGATTGGGGTAAATCTAACGCTTAACTATACTTATCTTGATTGTCAAAAACAAACTTCTTTTCAAATCTTGTTTTTTACTTTTACAATCTTATGTTCTTGGTTGTTTTTAAATTTTGATTTAAAGTTACTCGTAATCGATTGCTCAACTAAATTGTGAGTACTGAACTAGTGTTTGAACACCAATACTCGTGGAAACGATCTCGAACTCAAAGTACACTTTATTACTTTTACAACCGATGCACTTGCCGAAGTCGCAACAATATATATATACATACATATATATATACATACATATATATATATATATATATATAAATATATATATATATAGGGAAGATTTATATTTACATATATTTTTTACAATGTCTTACAGACTACACTATGTACTAGGGGTAGTATATTGTGTGCAGTGGCGGACGCAGGAATTTTAATAAGGGGAGCGAAATTAAAAAATACTATATCATAAATAAAAGTACTTGAAATACAATACAAGCTTAATATACAAAAAAAGAGTAAATATCCTTTTGGGTCCCTAACAAAAAACACGGTCCCACTTTAGTCCCTTACAAAAATAAATTAGTCAGTTAGTCCCTAACAAATTCAAAGTGAACCCGTTTTAGTCCTTTTGAGGGACTAATATGGGTCTTTTTTGAATTTGTGAGGGACCACGATTTCAACTAAATGGGTCCACTTTGAATTTGTTAGGGACTAACTGACTAATTTATTTTTGTAAGAAACTAAAATAGGGATCATGTTTTTTGTTAGGGACCAAAAAGGGTATTTACTCTATAAAAAATTGAAAGAAATCTATTACAGAAATTAATATCTCTTCACTTACTCTTGCTCTACGTGTTTTCATATTATTAAACTCATATATAATTGAATCCGTGCTAAAACTCAAAATAATTTTTTTTCAATGTATGTAATTAAAGATAGTCTATGACTATACATACATGCAATGATCTTAGGAAGGTGGAAGTTGATTTTGCCTGGCTCTAGATTTTACACAGCCAAAATCGAAAGGCTGAAGAAGGAGGTTGGTGATGGATGGAACACGGAAAGGAGAGAGAGAGGATGAAATGATGTTTTCAAGGAAAAATATGGGTAAGAGAGCGTTTGGTAGAAAAAAAAAATTACCAGGGAAATATAATTACTGAAAAAATGGTAGAAAAGTTAGTTTGATGAAAAAATTTAAAAAAAGATGTTTGGTTGACCGAAATATTACCGAAGAAATTTATTTAAATTTACAAATTCTAATCTATATTCGGGAGGAACTTCGCACCTGTTTTTTCACTTTCTCAGTTATCTCAAAATACCACATCTCAAGTGGTATTTTGTAAAATTGAATTTCACCTAAAAATCAAGATCAAAGTCGTTTCTTAGCTTTCCTATTTTCCTAGTATTTGTTTTTCAAAAACTTCAACCAAACGTGATATTTTTCAATATCCACCCACACTGATCAAACCCAAAATAAAACTTATATCAAACACACCCTAAGAGTGTGGGCAGAAGCATGGGGAACTGAAGGAAAAAAAGTGTATAACAAGATAATTTCATCATCACATTTTTCTACATATTATAAAAAAAATCCAAATTTTAGAGGGGGGCGGGGGCCCACCCTAGCCCCCCTACTGGGTCCGCCCCTGATTGTGTGCTAGATACTACCCCTAATACATACTGTATTTTATAAATAAAAAGTTTGTAAATATAATTTTTTCCATATATATATATATTCTCATCAGGATCACAACTTATATATCTTTTATTGATTAATTGTGAATGTAATTTGATTATTGGGTTTGGTATAAAATTTATTTTTTGGGGAGGGAATAGTTACTTAAGCTTTTATAGTTGATTCTAAACTCTTACTACCAAACAACTGGAGAACAAAATAGTCACAATATGATAAAATTTAACAATGTAATTTAAATTTAACAAAAATGTATCAATGTTTACATTAAGTGTAAATTAAGAAAAAAAGGTTAGGGTCATTTTTAATTCTAAAGAAAATGTTAGGAGTATTAATAAATTTTCTCCAAGCTAAATGTCACTGTCCGAACTTTGAGTTATAACCAATCCACAGATTAAAATTAAGGTAAACATGTCATCCTAAGTCTATCTTTTACATCACCATGTTAAACAAAATAAATTTCAAACGATTTATATGTCGAATTTTACTGAATATTTGATAAAATGTTCCCTATATTTTCAAAATCCAACAAATAAATCACAAAGACCTGCTAGCAAAATATGTATGCCACCTAGGCACACGATATATATATATATATATATATATATAGAGAGGTAAATAGATAGATAGTTTGATGGTTTCACTATTAATTTTTCCGTAGCTGCAAAATATTCAATGTTATTTGTACTAAAAAAAAATTCAAAGTTTCAAAATAAATCAAAAGAAATCTATCCAAAGGAGGATTATCAAAACAATTTACGGGACAAACTGCAACTTCTAACAACTTGCTACTCAGCTGTCGAGTGATCTCGATGGTAAAAAGAGAGAGGTAAGTTACACAAACTCTATGAGAGGATTAAAATCGTATCAAACATTATGGGCAACCACTTCACTGTTAATTTCAATATTTTACTATATTAAACTAGACCACATATTATGCGTATTTTTGAACTTATTTTTTCATTGGTCCAGTTCCAGTGACTTAAGTCCACTCCACAAAATTTTATTTAAAGAAATTCTTTTCTTATAAGCTAAATAGAATAACTTTTAAACAAAAAAATTATAACATAAATTAGTTTTTATTTGTTACTTATCAAAAATCACATTTAGAATCACGTGATCAGGTTGAATTTCTAGGTCTGCACATTTATCAACATATTAAGCTCGTAAAAAGAACTAAATTTTGGTTTTGATCAATTATGTAATTTTATTCTGTATTCTATATAATACAAATTTTTTAAAAAGATCTTTACTTCTTTTTAGTCTTTTTTTACCTCCTATTCAGAAAAATCTTTGTACCGAAGTACTATTCAATCATAGTATGTACATTGTGAGATCGTGGCATCGGTCCATAACGATCAAAGTCGAATTGTGCTCCTATTAATGGAACACCGACCAAAATGTCACTGTTCACCAAGTTTTTTACTTAATTGCCACGCGAACAGTTTTATTTCCCAATCTGCCACGGGGGCAAATTCGCTACCTGGTGTAGCGAACTTGTTGTCCACTAAAAACGTGACACGTCAGCAAACCGAGTTCGCTACACCGGGTAGAAAACTTGCACCGTGGCAGATTGGGAAATAACATTGTTCGCGTGGCATTTAAGTAAAAAACTTGGTGAACAGTGGCATTTTGGTCACTGTTCCCCTATTAATGAAGCAAATTCAATGAAGCAAGCAACAATTGGTACCATAGAGAAGTGGCCATAAACTGGATAGTCTTGACCAATTTAAAAGATCATTTAATGCAATGTTATTAAACTCGGCTCGGTTAATGACCCGGTCGAGGTACTGTGTCACTGATTCAACCAGTGGGTCACTGGTTCAACCACATGACCTGGTAAGTATAGGTAAATTTATAATTTATATTAAAAAAGTATAAATATACTTAAATACTTGTAACAAAAATGATACCAATTTTAAATATTTTAATATGAAAATAATAAATTACATATCATTGTCCAACAAAAGATCAATCAAACATATAATATTTGTGATACTAGTGTTTCAGGTTCAGTAAATGACATCTCTAACTATAAATCAAATCAAAATTTCCTGCATATTGCATAATCAAGATAATATTAGTATTGTAGGTACATAATCTATGTAAGTTAATAAGCTACAAATTACTCAAATATTTCAAAAGAAAACAAACCATTTGTGTTTGAGAGTAAAAAAAAAAAGAAGACATTAATTTATGAAAATAAATTAGTTTTTTTTTTTTACAGACCGGGCCGGGTCATTGGTTGAACTGACCGGGTCACCGGTTTTTACGAAAATCGGTCAGGTCGTACCGGGTCACACCGGTTCTGTAACATGACCGGTTCAATATGAAAATCGAATCGATTACATGACCGGTTTTCAGATCGACCTGGCCGGGTCGATCCAATTTTTATAACATTGATTTAATGTAGTGGAAATAACTGAATTTTGGGTTGTTCAATCAAGGAAAAATCAATGCAATTCGTAACTGTCTGACTGTTTTTTTTAATTGTCTAAACTTTTAGTGGAAATAACTAAATGTTGACGCTGAATTTTTGTAGGGAAATACTTTTCTTATGTCGTAGGAAAATAGTTACCGTAGATTGTAGAAATAAAATTATAAGTAGAACCCTCAGGTAAGAGTAGAGCGAAAAAAAACCCACCCTTTTTTGTGTATGTAGAAAAATTATTTCATTTTTTTAGAGGTTACAAGGAATTGAACACAATACCCTACACACTACACACACTCATAACATGAGATAAATAAAATCCATTTTGTATTCTTTGAATTAAATCAGGTTAATGCAAAAAGTTAAATGAAGACATTTTCGAAAACCTTAACAATGAAAATCCCCAAGTGAAGACTTAATTCAAGTTCGTACTTATACTAACATGGTATCAGTAGATAATTTTTTTATTTTTTATTTTAAAAAAGGTGTTTCCCATTTATATGCCAATTAAGCGTAATAAAAAGCCTATTGAAATTAATAAAAAAAACTGTAGAAATAAAAGTGACAAATTAATGTTATATTGTTAATTAAAACAAGAAAAGAAGACAACAAGTCAACAATGTCACACAATTTTTTTTTTTCAACTTTTCATTATGTATAATAAATGCATATATATTTCGATTATTTCCCTTTTCAATAAAGAAACACAAAAGAGGTCATTAAAATTAAGAAAACAAAAAGAAAAGATAATCACGAAGAATAAATCTAATAAGTGTATGTAATAAATGCAAAGTAGTAGGGATATTTATCAACCGATCTAAACTGATTCAAACTGCGGTGATCGAACCGAAAACAGAATAAATCGGAAACCGAAAAACCAAAAACCGAATAAAAATCACAAATTTTAATTGGATTGGATTTCGGATTGGTAGATGAAAATCGATCTAATCCAAACCGTTCCAATATATTAATTTTCTTCTACCTACTTGAGTCTTTCTTCAATCATAGCCCAAAAATTTCTAAACTCAAGACCCATTAATCCATCAACTAAACCCAAGAAAAAATCTAGTCACATCTCATCAACAAAATTTCATCTATATAGAGCTTTATATCTTATAGTCCAAAAAAAACTATATCAACTGATGCTTTTGTATTTAAAAAATATTACAAAGTCAATATACACAAAAGATGTTATTTGCACAATAATCATGAAATAAATTTTAGTATTTTCAAAAAACTGAAAACCGATCCAATCCAAACCGAAAAAAATTGGATTGGATCGGATCGGATTTGAAAAAAAATTCAAACCGAATGGATGATCACATGATCAAAGCGAAGGAATTGGATCGGAAAGTTTTTTCTTCCAAAACCGATCCAATCCAGATCGCGAACACTCCTATAAAGTAAGATTTCTTTTTATAAACATTTAACTGTCAATAAAGACACCTAAAAGTAGTCATTGTAACGGTAATAAAAAAATCAGAATAATATTCTGATGAAAATCAAATCAAATCAAATGAAATCAAATTTCAATCTTAAATTTAAAAAATCCAGCTATCGAACGCACAAGTACTGAGTTGTAAATTCTATAAATTACCACTTCATCTCCCCTGAAGTAAACTTTCTTTCTCTTTCTGTCTACAAATCTCTCTCTGTCTCTCTCTACATCTGTTTGCCAAGAAAACAAGAATGGCTTCTTTCTCAATACCGATTCTGGGTTTGAATGCTCAACGAGAGGAGATGCTTATGGTCTTTGATTCATCGGGCTTCGATTACAACCACAACATGCAAAGAAATATCAGATCTCGTGGTCGGGAAGAATTGGGTTACAATAACCACAACATGCAAAGCAGCAGGATCCAATCTCGTGTGCAATTGGGTTACAATAACCTCAACATGCAAAACAACGTTAGAGATGATGTTTACATCTTGGATTCGCTGGACTTGGGTTACAACCACAACATGCAAAACAATGTAAGAGAAAGGGTTTATGTCTTTAATTCTGTCGATTTGGATGGTGGAGTTTCAAGGGTAATGGAGTCCACGACACAAGATCTTGAAGAGGTCACAGTTGAAGCAGAGTCCACAACAACACAAGACTCTAGATCTTTTCAAAATCTTGAAGAGGTCACGATTGAAGCAGAGTCTTCTTCCATCACCGACTATTTGTCTCGGGGAGATTGGTTCAAGTGCAATTGGCTTGCCTTGTTCACACGTGTTTCATCGGGATTGCATCACTAAGTGGCTCATGCTTCGCAATTCATGTCCTTTATGTAGATGCAGTGTGTCTAGGAATGATTAAGTAAACATAACGCTGTGTTTGCATTCTTTTACTTAATTTCAGTGGCTGTATATGTAGCTTGTCTCTTTTGTGTACTGTTCTGTAGTTACTTTTCTTTGTAATAAGTCGTTTGGGATCGAATTTTTGGAGTGTATTGTATTGGTCTGTCCCAATTCCCGTGGATTTGTATGGGTTCCTTTTAATTAGTTTTAGAGGTTGTGGTTCTTGTTAAAAACATGTGGTTCTTGTTTTGTCAAAATGCAGTGTCTGCATCTTTCTTTGTAATGTCCTCTGTCTTTTATAATTTTTTTTTTTTTTCTATAAAAAGTAAAACAATACTCAGATACTCATGTCCTCATATCCAATTAGTAGTTTAATCCTAAGGTTTATGTCGGTGCTCCACATTACTTTAGAAGAGGTTACAATCAGGGTTTTATCCTTCAATGTCGTTGTTAGCAGGCAAAGGGTTTCACAATAACAAACCTAGTAAACCAAGAAACAACTCCTAATTTATTAAAGAAGAGCGAATTACATCATAAGATTAACCTAAGACAAAGAAGGCTACTTTTCATCTAACCCAAACCTACTAAAGTAATTTAGCTCAAACTTAGGAGCATGATACAGAATTCAACCACATCAACACGAGTTTAATTGAATTCATGGGAGATGAAAAAATAAATGAAAAGTCCCACATAATTTAAGATTCAAATATGGATGATTTCCTTAAATATTTGAACGATGATTCATAATATTCCGTATGATGTAGTTGTAAGCAGTAACTAACCCAAGATACTTAATTTAAGATTCAATTATTGATGATTTTCTTAAATATTTGAACGATGATTCATAATATTCTGAATGATATAGTTGTAAGCAGTAACTAACCCAAGATTTTTTTATAATACGAGGGAAATTTTTTTTGAAGTTATAAATATTATTAAGACTAATAAAGAAACTAATTAATATAAATATTTTTTATGTAGGGGCTAACTATTAGTACTAATATATAGCTTATTATTAATTATTGAAAAATATTTTATACATAAAATAATAAAAAATTTAAAATTTCGAAAGGGGCGATCGAAAGTAATGTAAATGTCATTGACACCTATAAAGTAATGTAAATGTCATTAAAAAAACATAAAATTAGAAAGAAAAAAAAAATTATTTAACACCTTAAGGACCACGTGAATGTGATAGCTCCCACAAGCGTGGAGCTATTTTGTGCATTTTTTAATCAAAAGCTTCTATTTTTATTGTCATTTTAATCTTTTACATTCACTTTATGGCCTTATGCACTTTCCGTACGTTTTGGACAGGAGCCATGCGCTGAAGTGGAAATTCACACATATTTGGGAGCTAGAGCATATATTATGCCTATTTTGTAACTTATTTTTCATTGGTCCATTTCAAGTGACTTAAATCCACGCCACAAAGGCATATATATATGGAAAAAATATTTCTCAAGCAGCTTGAGATAAGTTTATCTCCGGCTACTCTAAAACTACGTCGTTTTATTTATTTATTTCCTTATATCAATTGATTTATCTTTGAATGATTATGATTCCTTTTTCTCTCTCTTCCTTTATCACCATTGATTCATCTTTGTACGGTTATGATTTAGTAGCCGGAGATAAGATTATCTCAAGCAGCTTGAGAAACGATAAGCCCTATATATATATAGGGCTTATCATTTCTTAAGCTGTCGGAGATATATATATAGGGAAAAAAGTATCTAATGTTACTTTAGATAACTTTGTCTAATGTTCATCGAAACGACGTCGTTTTGGGGTTGAAAAATTAAAAAATTAGAATGGTAAAGACTATTATAACCTTTAAATAAATTAAAATTACAAAAATACCATGATTTCCGCCCCAAAACGACGTCGTTTCGATGAACATTAGATAAAGTTATCTAAAGTAACTTTAGAAAAAACAAACCCATATATATATATATATATAGGGCTTATCATTTCTCAAGTTGCCGGTTAATAAATTATAACCATACAAAGATGGATCAATGGTGATAAATGAAGAGAGAGAAAAGAGGAATCATAATCATTCAAAGGTGAATCAATAAATATAAGGAAATAAATAATCAAAACAACGTTATTTTAAGGTGGCCGCTCAAGCAGCTTGAGAAATATTTTTCCCACATATATATATATATATATATATATATATGTATGTATATATATATATATGTATATATATATATAAGAGAGGTTATAGTTACAACCTTTTTCTTTTACAACCTCTTACAACTATATATCATAACCGTTGATTTTCGTCAATCAATGGTTATGATTTTCGCAAATTAAAATCATTAATTAATTATTAATTCATAATAAATGACAACCGTTGATTGGCGGAAATCAACGATTATGATATATGGTTGTAAGAGGTTGTAAAAAAATAAGGTTGTAAGTAGGGGTGAAAGTGGGTTGGGCTGGGTCAAGCTTTGCCTCGAAAAGCCCAAGCCTATGTAAAAAAATTTCAATTTGGCCTGGCCCAAGCCTAGTATTAGTCTAACTGTTAGCCTGGTTTGACCCGTTTATAAAAAAACAAATGACCTGACTTGACCCGTTAGCCTGTTAATTTTTAACTTCCAAGCAGAACCATGAATCAACTTTACAAAGTACTCAAATTCAGTTGCTACACCAAAAATCATAATTTCAACGTCCAAACAGAATCGTGAATCATAACAAAACTCATACAATATGCACTTAAGTCATTTTCGAAAGCAAAATGCTCAAACTAAATAACATATATTTCATCAGATCCAATAAACAAATCCATACTATGTAAATTAAAATAACTACATGAATCCAACAAAGAAATCATGATGCTTGTAGTAAGTATAACTCTCCTAAAAATATTTTAATATATTCATATATACAATCTAACATGTTGAGATTTTGGTTCCTCCTATATAAGAAATAAAATAAGATTTCTATTAAAATATAATCGAATACAATTAAGTTATAAATAATTGCAATTGATTAAATTTATATCTTTTGTTTTTTCTTCAAGACATACTTACTCTATTTTATTTTATTTAAAATAAATAGTACAATATAGGTTGGCCTGTGGGCTTATAGGCCCGGCCTTTTGAAAGTGGGCCTAGGCCTTTTTATTAAACAAGCTTTTTTATGGCCCAAACCCGGCCTATTATACAAAATATACAACGTCAGATCTGCCCTGATGTAGGCCGAGCCGTAGGCCTCTGTAGGCCGGCCCGGTCCAGTTTCACCCATAATTGTAAGTATAACCTTCCTATATATATATATATATATGGAAACGGATTTCTCCGGTTACTGAAGTTAAAGTTATCTCCAGTGAGCTTAAAACGATGTCGTTTTGGATTATAAGATTAAAAAATTATAATGATAAAGACCATTATAACTCTGTAATATATTATAATTACAAAAATACCTTAATTTCCGCTCCAAAACGACGTCGTTTTGAGCTCACTGGAGATAACTTTATCTCCGGTGACTGGAGAAATCTTTTACCCATATATATATATATATATATATATACATACTTGTCGCCTGAAAATTATTTTGTGAAGATTATGAATTGATTCTGATTTTTTTATTTGAAAAAATATTATTATGTTTTTCTTGTAAAAAAAAAAATATCGCATAATTACATTTCATGATACCAAACCTCGAAATCTAGCTACTTTTTTTTTAACATTATGAAATTTTTTACATCATATTTCAAACTAGACAACGTTGTTTATAAAAATAAATCTTTTTATTTTAAGATATTATTTTTAATTTGAAAATACAAATTAAATTGTGTGATCAAATTTGGAAATCAAATTTAATTATGAAATTAAAGTTTGTTTCCTTTCTTAGTTTGATTGTCTTATGGTCAAATTTAATCATGAGAAATTAAACTTGATTATAAGAATGATTGAGTGTGATTGTATAATACTTTTCCTTTCTTAATTTGATTGTCTCATTGTCAAACTTAATCATGAGAAATTAAATGATATAAGAATGATTGTATAATTTTTTTTCCTTTCTTAATTTGATTGTCTCATTGTCAAACTTAATTATGGAAGGTTAAACTCTCATGGTCAAACTTAATTATAAAAAATGAATTGGTATGAATGTATGATTATAAATGTGAATGATTCTATAAGTTATTAGCAAGAGGAAATCTTTTTTTATATATTGATAAATGTAATATAAATGAAAAAATGAAAAAAATAAAAATAAAGCCTTCATTCGTTGTAACAATTTGATGACAATTAGGGGTGCTAAACAAGCCAAGGCCTTTGTCTCGGCTCGTGAAGGCTTGAGCTTACATGTCTAAAATTGGTTGTTGGTACCAAGCTTGAACTTGTATAAAAGCTTGTTTAATAAAAAGGCCTCAGGCTTCAATTCAAAAGCTCGGCCTTAGAGACTCCCAGGCTGGCCTAGTATATTACTTTTTATTTTATTTTATATTTTTTATACTACTTGGAATAGCCCCCTATTTCTCCTCAATCCATTTCACTCCATTTTATTGGTTAAATAGACTTTTTAAATGATTTTGTTCTATATTATGTTGTATGGATATACATTAAATTTATGAATATTTATGGAATTATTAGTGTTGTTGATTGTATGTTATGTTTGTTTAAATTTTTGTTGTCTTTTTTTTAAAACAGGCTAAATCAGGCTTTTATTTTTTGTAAATAAGTCAGGCCACAGACCAATAATTATATTTATAACAGGTAACATGCTTGGTCAGGCTGATACATTTAAACACAGACTTAACCTTTTAAGACCCAAAGCTAATGACAATATAAGGCCTTCTCTTTCTTTCGGTCTCTTTTCCATCAATTCTCTCTTTTTGTTTTAAAGACAACTGCCACAGCGTCCATCACTTTCCGTCTTCCCGTCCCCTCTCTCTCTCTCTCTCTGTAATTGTGAATCTATCTTTTTACGCAAATAGTTTGGATGGAGGGATCGGACGATTGAAACGATTTTACACGTCGATCCTAGCTTTGAGAGGAGAGCGATCTCATCTGCAATTTAAAAGGGTGTATTGGTTTAAAAGACTTTTTTTTTAGATAAAATTTTTTATAATTGGAGGAACTTTAAAAACTTTTTCAAAAGACTTTTTTTATAATCAAGATTTCTTAAGATTGGATTTTAAAGGATTTTAATAGAATTTATAATATGGATTAATAAGATTTTAAAAAATCATATGAATTTTTAACAAACATTCAAAATTACAAGAGTAAAAAAATAACAAAGAAATGCAATAAAATTAATAAAAAAAAGTTTAACCTAATATATTTTTCTTAATCAATAAAACATAATATAATTTTTAACAAACATTCAAAATTACTAAGCAACAACTTTCCACATATATAAAGTTATAGTAGTCATCCATGCATTAGCATTTTCTCATTTCTGCTCTTTAGTTTGACCAATGGGTTAAAAATTATCTTTTTTATTTGGTATCAAAGCTATGAATATATGATTATAAGACCCAATTTTTTTAATTATTAAAGTAATTCTAAATTGATCTTGAAAACCTTATGATTTTTGTTCTACGTAATGAAAGTTTTCTAACCATATATCATATGTATGTTTTTATTGAATATTTTAAGAAAATTTTGAATCTGAATTTCTGGGTTTTATAACATGAAAGTTTAGAAAAAATTTCAAAAAAATTTCAGTCGATACATTCAAACCTTGAATTTCTTTGGGGCTTTTGAAAAATAAGTTTTTAATTATCTATCGACACAAAAAAAGTTTGAAATCATTTTCTGTAGTGAAGAAATTTCATTCACGAATGTATTGTTATGAAATATAGGGTTCACACTTCACATTATGAAAGTTTCAATCTTTCTTTAAATTGATATTGTTTCGTTGATATAAAATGAAAATGGGTTCACTTTTTCTGCAGTTACTGCAGATAAGTTATCTGCAGTAAGCCCAATATGACGTCGTTTTGGGACGAAAATCATGGTGTTTTTATAATTTTAATTTATTTCAGAGTTATTATAGTCTTTATAGTTATAATTTTCTAATCTTTCAATCCCAAAATGATGTCGTTTTGGAAGTAAATGCAGATAACTTATCTGCAAAAATATTTTTCCACTATTTGTTGTTTTTAATATAAAAATCACTCATTTTTGTGACAAGAAAAACTGAGACCCATAGTTTGAAAAATCATTTTTAAACTTCCAAAATCTCTCAAAAATGCTCAAAAATATGCTGTTTTGAAATATATTATATTAAAATCTCGTTGGTTTGTTGTTTCTAGGTTGTTTTGTGATAAAAATCGCTCACAAATGTGCTATTTTTGAGTTTTGACGAAGCTCCCACAGCGAAACCCGATTTCGAGCATGTCAACCTGCCAAAGGAAGAAGAAAACACTGCAATAGAAGAAATCCTAGGGGTTAGGGTGAGATTGTGAGAGAGACATCCTATTTACATTTCTCACTAAAAAGTCTCATGAAATCCACACCAATAGAAAATCCATTAAAATCGTTAGATTTTTGAATACCACAAAATTGTTTTTCTATTTTTTTAAATCTTGATTTAATACCAACGGATTTGGACGGATTCTAAAATAATCTTTTAAAATCTTAATCGAATACCACGTGACTTTTTTCAATCCTTTAAAAATCATAATTGAATACCAATGGATTTTTTTATTCAAAAGTAATACATTAAAATTCTTTAAAATCTCAATCCAATACATCCCTTAGAACAAAAAAAATGGTACAATCCTATAATTTTTGACACGATCTTAACAACAATGGCAATTGTTGAGATATATAAAATTATTAATATAGTCTCACCTAACAGCTTAAGCTTTTGGGTTGAATTGATTCTTTACATGGTATCAAAGCTACGGTGTATCGAGTTCGATCCTCACCGCCCCCCACTTTCTTTCAAGTGAAATTTCTTTCTTCGCATAGGTAGGTGGGCCTGTGTATTGCCCACCCTTCAAGCCTAGTGGGCTCTCGTGTGAGGGGACATGTTGAGATATATAAAACTATTAATATAGTCTCATCCAACAGCTTAAGCTTTGGGTTGAATTGGTTCTTTACAACAATGACACAACTATGTTTCCCATAAAATTATCAGTTATTGAAGATCGTGCATAGGATTTTGATGGAAATCACATAAATGATAAAGATACTGCAAGATCCTTATCATAAAGATTGTGCTGGTAAAAAAAAAAAAAACAGGAAAGGAAAGTGACATGTTAATTGTTAACCTAATTTAATTGAGGGAAATATATTTTTCATATTATATGATATAATTTGTCTCACACAATGTAACAACCTGTT
>NW_026898868.1:0-63884 GCF_033153095.1 Gastrolobium bilobum | reverse complement strand
TTAGCTTCGTGATGGAACCTCTTTCTCCCTTGGTGATTCAAGTGGTATGGCTCTATTGCAGAGCAGGTAGTTACAGATGTTCAGAAGCACGGAGCTTGTCTTTAGATATCATCAGCAGCTGCTCATCAGGGAATGTCTCCTTGATATGATCTCCCTTCTTGTGGGCTTGTCTGTAATCGAGATAAGTGATCAGCTACCTTGTTATCACTTCATCTCCGGTCCTTGATCTCAAGGTCAAATTCTTGGAGCAACAGTACTAATCTCATTAGTCTTGGTTTGGCATCCTTCTTAGCAAAGAGTTGCTTGATTGCTGAATGATCAGTGAATACTGTGACTTTGGAGCATATTAGATATGAACGAAACTTGTCACATGCAAATACAACTGCCAGCATCACTGTGTAGTTGGCTTGTGCCAGAGTTAGCGTAGTAAACAGTTCTGAAGACTTTGTCTTTTCGAAGACTCCAATCTAGGCTTTGGCTTTGAATGATGGGTGCGGACACGAGTCTCGACTTGAGCTCCAGGAAGGCTGTCAAACATTTTTCATCAAAATTGAACTTCATGTCTTGCTCCAGAAGCTCACAAAGTTTATTAAGGCAAGTAGGAAAAGAGCAACCAATGACAGAAAAATCATCCATGAAAATTTCTACTGCTTCCCCTACCAAATCAGTAAACAAAGCAAACATGCATCTTTGAAAAGTTGCAGGGGCATTACATAGCCCAAAAGGCATTCTTCTGAATGCGAACGTCCCAAAGGGGCACGTAAAAGTGGTTTTGTGTTGGTCTTCAGGAGCAACCAGGATTTGGTTGTATCCCGAATACCCATCTAAGAAACAAAAGAATTATTTCTCAGCTAGATGATCCAGCATTTGGTCAATAAAAGGAAGGGGGAAATGATCCTTTCGGGTAGCATTATTTAATTTCCTGTAGTCTTGACAAATCCTCCACCCAGTTATTTTTTTGGTGGCTATTAACTCTTGTTTGTCATTTTCAACTACAGTAATGCCACCCTTTTTTGGAACGCATTGTACAGGAGCAACCCATTTACTATCTGAGATGGGATAGATTATACCTGCATCAAGCCATTTGATGATTTCTTTTCTTACCACTTCCTTCATATTGGGATTCAGCCTCCTTTGATGCTCCACAGATGAGCTGTCAGGGTCTTGGAGCAAAATCTTGTGCATGCAAATTGTTGGGCTAATTCCTTTTATGTCAGCCATGGTCCAGCCGATTGCTCCTTTGTAGTCTTTGAGCTTTTGTGTGAGTTGAAGTTCCTGTTCATGGGTTAGCAAAGAAGAAATAATCACAGGGAGAGTGTTGTCTTTACCTAAATAAGTGTATTTCAGGTGTTCAGGTAAGGGTTTTAACTCCAAGGTAGGTGGTTGCTCTACTGAAGGCAATTTCGGTCTTTGCTCCTGCTCTGATCGGTTTAAAGATTCAAAGACCCTTTCTTTCCTTCCCTGGGGTTGGTGGAAATTGATGGATGCAATGTATTCCTCCAGCTCTTCAAAGTCCTTCATGCCTATCTCTGGCTGCAAATGCTCCTGTTGTTCTTCTCTTATGACCGAGTCAAGGATCGAAATACTAAAGCATTCCTCAGTGTCATCTTCATCTAACTTTATTGCTTTCATGACATTAAACTTCACTTCTTCTCCGTTTACACTCATAGAAAGTTCTCCCTTTCTGACATTTATGATAGCATCACCGGTAGCCAGGAATGGTCTGCCCAGAATTATTGGAACTTCTTGATCTGCTTCAAAGTCTAAGATGATGAAGTCAGCTGGTAGAATGAACTTGTCTACTTGGACAAGGACATTCTCAATTTTTCCTTCTGGCTTGGCTATAGATCGGTCTGCAAGTTGAAGAGTGACTGTGGTTGGTCTTGCTGCTCCTATGTCAAGCTACTTGAAGATGGAAGCTGGCATTAGATTTACACTTGAGCCCAGATCACAAAGTGCCCGACCAAGATAGTTCTTCCCAACTGTACACGGGATGGTGAATATACCATGATCTTTTAGTTTGGGAGGAATTTTAGTTAGGTACTTGCACGATTGTTGAGTGAGGGTTACGGTCTCAAACTCTTCGATCTTTCTTCTTTTTGACAAAATGTCCTTCATAAATTTTGCATACGAAGGCATTTGCTCCAGAGCTTCTACCAGAGGAATGTTTATGTGAAGTTGTTTCATCAAGTCAAGAAACTGGCTAAACTGCTTATCCTCGTGTTGCTTTTTCAACCTCTGTGGAAAAAAAGGCTCAATCGGCTCACTCCTTCTCTTGCATGGGGGAATATAAGTTGGAACTAAAACTGGTTCACTGACTTTTGTTGCTCCAAGGTCTGCTACAGGTGTTGCATCATCCAGTTTGATTTCAGCAGACTCATTGCTCTGGACCTTCTCTTCTAGACCTGTCTGAGTTTCAAGGTGTGAAGGGTCAGTGGCTTCTTCAACTTCCTTTCCCATAGTCTGTTTTGCTGGTTCGCGCTTTCGAGGTCGTGCCACTAAATCTGGGGGTGGTAAAGTCTTTCCATCTCGTATGCTTATAGCATTACAATGCTCCTGGTTATCCTGAGACGGCTTTTCTGTGTCACTAGGGAGTGTCCCTGGTTGCCTCTGTTTGAGTGCTCCAGCCAGCTGACCAATTTGGGTTTCTAGGTTTCGCATAGCTGCGCTGTTCTGATTCATGTACTCCTTGACAGAAGTCTCAAAGGATTGAGACTTCCCTTCACCCTTATCCCAGTTTTGTTGGTTCTTCCTGGGATACGGGGGTCGGTTCTGGTAGTTTCCTCCACTTCCTCCAGCACTATTCTGATTCCTCCAGCCTCGGTTATTGTTCCCTTGATAGTTGTTATTGCTCCTGTTGTTGTTGTCATATCCTCCTGCATAGCACACAGCAGCTAGATTGTTACAGTCCTTATATTCATGAGGACCTCCACAAGTGGGGCAACTCTGACTTGATTGAGTCAAGAGAAGTTGCTCAGTTGGTTTTTTCTGTTCCATGGGCTTCCAGTTTTTTATAGTGTTCTGGAGCGAAGCCATTTGTGCTGAAAGAGCATCACCTGAGCTTAGCTCAAGAACTCCTGCTTTCTTAGGAGCACTGTGTCGTGTGGAAGGCCATGAAATATGTTTTTTTGAAAGTTTTTCCAGCAACTGGTAGGTTTCTGGATAAGTAAAGTCCAAAAGATCTCCCCCTGCAGCTGCATCAACAGTTGCTTTCAATGGTGGGGTTAAGCCATGATAAAACGTGTGAATCATGCCCCAATCAGAAACTCCATGATTCGGGCAAATTCGTATCAACTCTTTAAAGCGTTACCACGTTTCATGCAGACTTTCTCCATCATACATTTGAAAGGAAGCTATATCAGCCCTCACTTGGGCTTGTTTTGCTTGGGAGAAAAATCAGGTAACAAATTGTTCCGCCAATTGTTCCCAATTGGTGATGGAGTTTGGGGGCAATGTTCTCCTCCACTCTTTGGCTTTTCCAGCTAAGGAAAATGGAAAAAGCTGCATCCGCATGTTTTCTTCCGAAATTCCATGAACTTTGAAATTATCAACTATCTCAGTGAAATTGTCCAAATGACTGTGAGGGTCTTCCATGGGTAGTCCATGGAACTGACCAGCGTTCATAATCATTTGGAACATTGCAGGTTTTATTTCAAAGTTCGGGATATTCAAATGAGGGGGAACATAGCCTCGTTTTGGACCATTTCTGAAGGGAGCAGCCATATCATTCAATGATGGCCCTCTTTCTTCATTCGGTCCTTGCTCATGATTATGATTTCCATTGTTATCATTGTTTACTACCTCCTCCATTGTAATGTTTCTCAACCTTTGAACTCTTCTTCTATTTCTGAAGGTTCTCTCGGGTTCTGGATCAAAAAGTACTATTTCCAGTCCAAGTTCTGTAGGTTATGTGCTCATACAAATGGAGGAGGTCTATCAAAACAAAAAGACTGAAATCAAATAACAAAAATGTTTCCTTAAAAGAGCCCTTTCTTGCCAAATGATCCCCGGCAACGGCGCCAATTGCTTGGTCGAACCGAGAGCTGCTCGGGAATATCTTTTCTGAGAGCAAGAGTGCAGAGTAATAATCAGGATTGCCAACAGGAACAATCTACTCTGACTAAGAGCAACCCTCTTCAACTATACGCAAGCGTACGTGTCAAGCAATATAGGGTATTGTAGCCCCAGATTTATCGTCCTCAGGGAGCAGTTGTGAAGTAAGAAACGCTAAAGGAAACATAATTTGTAAAATGGAGCAATAAAAGAAAGTACTATTCTCAGCTAAGCTTGACAAAGAGCAATCTCTGGGCAGCTAGTTAAACAATGTTAACCATTCTGAACCAGATGAGCGCAGTGAATGACTTAGCACGATCATTAAATAAAAAAAAACATCAATTTAAGTAACTTCAAGAGCAGTCAATGTAATGAAAGTAAGAGCATCAGCTGGTCAAACACAGTTTAGTTATCGTGAGGGAAAGGTTGTGATAGAAGTTTGAATTAAGATTAATTTCAGAAAAAGTCAAGTAGGTGTCACGGGTTCCATGTTTTCATCCCTTTGGTTAACCCTGCTTGGTAGCATATTTTATAAGTGGATTTTGCTCCTTCCCTTGTTTTGCTATAGGTAAGCAGAGGGCAGGGCCCTACTCTCCACGTTACTCCATAGTACTTGGAGTTATATGCAAGGAAACCATGCTGCCTTCTCAAAAGAGCATGGATTCACATGGCAGTGCTCCCCATTCCAGGTGTTTCTCCCTCCTTTCTTCAGGCTAAACTACCCCAGGATTTTGAGAATGTTCCACACGCCTTTGTCAGTGTTTCATCAACCGAGTGGACCCGGGATGAGGTTGCCAGCCCAAAGGGTTTCACAAAATCAATAAATTAAACCAAAGAGCAACTCAAAATTCATTTATAAAATATGTGTTCCTTACAAAGTTATCCTAAGATAAAAGAGATTACTTCTATGGAACCCTCACCTACTTAGAGGAAGTTAGCTCCTAGTGAGCATTTTTACAAAAAGAAAACAAAGAGATAACGAGTCCTAGGATGGGCGTTGATGATTCCCTTTATGAGGATTGCTTGTTCCTTTTATAGGGTTCTTCATTTGATCTCCATTGTTCCTTTCATCAAGGGTCATGCTTTGTCTAAATCCTCTCCAATCGTAGCCTTGCTTCTTGCCAGCTTGGCCTTAAATGGAAGTGGTTCCCCTTGCTTTTGGCTCCCTTTGTGAGTAGGAGTATCGGATTCAGGGAGGCACCTCCACTCCTTCTGCTGCAGCTGACGTGGCTGCTTTTGATTGCTCAGCTCCCTTGCTTCCGTACTGTAGTAGAGGTAGCACCTCCACCTTCTCTGTTGTGGCTGACGTGGCGGCTTCTCATTGCCTTCTTTGACTGCTGTTGTACTACAGCAGGTTTTTCCTTTCTGCGCAACCCTCCTTCCTCTCTCTTCATTTTGTGGTTCCTTCTGATGGCCTTAGGTGTCCTGAACAAAGCAAACTAACCCAATAGTCATATGTGAAAAAGATAATGTTAAATTTGCTCCAGATCTACCTTAATTCCCATTTTCGGTATTGCTCTGGTCCACTATTCAAAACAGTTGCTCTATTTGGAAAGAAGAAGGTTGAGGGGAGTGATTTATAACCAAACATGGGTTTTGTGGAACAATTTACACTTAATGGGCCTCGACTTTTGAGGACCATCACTAATTCCCAAACTCATATCCTATTATCAGGCCTCAACAGTAGCATAAATAAATTAAAGCACAATGTTAAAAAGAACAGGGAATCAACTTCGACAAAATAGCATTCAGCACAGATTTACGATTGTGGTTCGGGTACCTACACCCAACCTATAAAAAGTTTAGCTCCTATCCATGAGAATGGAGCTTTACAAAACAGTAAAGGAAAACTCAAATATTACAGAATATAAAAAAAAATAAAACTACAGCACTGGTCCTAACAACCGGAATTCACAGTGCTGTAGGGACATGCATAAGGCTCATCATATGAGTCTCATTACAGAACAGAAATAAAAATTCGAAAAAATATTCAGAAGACCAGAAAAATAAAATTCCAAAGCTGAATCAAAGAGAGAGCCCCCTCACTTACTCCTTGCTCTCCTTTTTATAGCTCTCCTTTCCTTCTTTGCACAATATTCCTCTTTTGCTCCAGCTCAGCAGTATGACACGCTGCTTGTGCGCTGCAAGTGGGTGGTCCCCACCAAGCTCCACTCCTCTGCTCAGACAATCTGAATGGAATTGTTGCTCCTTCAACCCGTACACTGGTGTGTGCTCACAATCGCTCCAGCCTCCACTAAGTAACGGATTTTTGTTTAGCTTTTTCGGAACCAAAAGTAGTCGCTAGGGTTTTTCTTTTTGTCTTTCCTTAATGGACTGTGGATGTGGGTTATTTTGGACGGATGAGCGGTAAGAAGAGGACGGTCTGACCTTATGGGTTGATTTGTGGCAAGGGTTAGGGATGGCTTGAGACGAAGCTTCGCAGAGATGAGCACGCTCACTACGGGTGCTAGGGTTTCTCCTTTTTTCCTCTTTCTTTTGGCTTCCGTATTTCCTGACTCTGTCTCTCCTTTCCTTTCTTTTGTTTCTTTTCTTTTCTTGCAATCGTTGGGCTTTGGCTTTAGGTCTGGTCTAGTTGGGCTTTAGCTTTAGGTCTGGCCTAGTCCTTTCCTTCTTCCTTCAGTAACAATTTGGGCCTAAAAATATAACATGTACAGCCCATTAGCATTTGTAACCAACAAAAGATAATTCACATACCTTTTGGGGTATTATAATCACAAAATCAATTCATTTTTCTTCATATGCAATATAAATCACATGCTCTAATCACATACCAGATAACGAATGAATGATTAAGCAAAAGAATGGATGAAAAATGTTATTTGAAAATGATGGTTGATTGGATTCATAAATACATTTTCCGCAGTTCAAGAGTCAACTGTAGTAGGGAATGATGTTCCTCAATGATTTGGAAGTGAAATTGAAATTTCATTAAGAAAAATAGTTATACATTGTATTGAATTTTGGCGGATCCTATTCAACATTAATGTGGATAGGAGACATCCTTGGGGTACGCATATGATCCTATTCAGCATTTTCCAAATTAGCATGTGGAAATGACGTGTCAATGAAATCCAGTCTGACACGTGGCACACATGTTTCACCCCTGATAGCCTCTATATATAGAGCACCCATTTTGCTTTCATTGGTGGACTTGTGTGATTACTTTCTATCTCTCTCTCTCTCTCTTTTCTCATTCATTTTCATCTTCTTTACCATTCTCTCAAGAAAATGAAGGAAAGTGTAGGAAACCCTCTTCGCCTAAAGTCTGTGAACCATATCTCCCTTATCTGCACATCATTGGAAGATTCTATGAACTTCTACCAGAATGTTCTTGGGTTTTTTCCCATCAGGAGGCCAGGATCATTTGATTTTGATGGGGCATGGTAATTTATTATTTGAAACAAACAAGGGATTTCAATTGAAAATATAAATAAATTGCCCAAGTGGCTTCTTGAGATTAAAAATACAAAAAGATGAAAACTTTATCCAAATTTACTTATGTTGTTGTTTTCTATTGGGGAGAAAGTTTTTGATGGGTTTTTCTCACTGAGTTTTGGTTTTATTTATTTATTTTTTATCATGTGATCAATGCACAGGCTATTTGGCTACGGGATTGGAATTCACTTGCTGCAAGCAGAGGATCCAGGGAACGTTCCAAGGAAGACAGAAATTAATCCAAAGGATAATCATATATCATTCCAGGTAAGACTTTAGTACAATGACAATGTTCATTTAAACTGCAAATCAAATGCTTAATTCAATTTGGCTGAGTGCAAAATTGATTGTATTTGTTTAAAGTTCTAGACCCTGTCCCTTATTTAGTTGTAAGATACTTTTTTTCTTTTGTTATACTTTAACATGTAAGAATTTGTATGTATATCATTGTTTTTTTTTTTTGTATGTATATAATTGTTAGACAGTGCTTTGATGAAATGACAAAGTGGTTGAATTTTTTGTCCTTGTGATGAACAGTGTGAAAGCATGGGAGCAGTGGAAAAGAAGCTGAAGGAAATGGAGATTGGTTATGTGCGTGCAATGGTAGAGGAAGGTGGGATCCAAGTAGATCAGTTGTTTTTTCATGACCCTGATGGCTTTATGATTGAGATTTGCAATTGTGATAGCCTCCCTGTGGTTCCCTTAGGGGGTGAGATGGTTAGATCATGCTCTCTAGTGAACCTTCAGATGATGCAGCACCAACAGCAGATACAGCATGTGTGAAGCCTTTGGGGTGGTGAATGTGGAAAAGTTAACTAATTAAACTCCTCCTTTTTATGTTGTCTAGTTGTCAATGTGTCATTCTCTTCTTATGATTATATTCCTTTTGCTATAATAAACAATTCCACAGTTGTTCTTTATAAAAAAAGTATGGTACTTTTGCCAATATCTGAATTTTTTTAAAGTTGGTCATTTCTTACATCATTTGCTAAGTGACCACTTCCTTTTTTTGAGGCCAATTGAAACACATATAAATTACAGCAAATGAGATGATTATGTGGTTAACTAATTAAGTATACACAATAAATTAGAGATAAAATAATTTTCTAATGTCTTTAGCTTCAGCCTTTGTCAACATTCTATCAGGGAAGCACGAAAGTGGCAACTGGCAACTATAGTAGGTAGTGTAAGCAAGATAATTGTTTAGTAAGAATTGCAACCTTGCTCAACTAAAATAAATAATGGAAAAATATACTGCAGCCTTGTTTAGGTCGATAAAATGATATAGATGTTGCCGAATGCTAATTTATTGATTCTTAATTATTTGATTACATAAGGAGCAAGAAAAATTATTTTCTAGATAAACTCAAGATTTTAAAATAAATAACCAATGTGTATGGGATGAACTAACCATCGTGAGTCGAGTTAGGTGAAAATCAAAAACATTTTCATCATGATGTGATCTTTCATAAATGCATATTTGGTATCAACAAACTCGTAGAGATACATGATTTTATATACAAAATAAAATAGTATATCGATGTCGAATATTAAGTTAAAAAATTTCATGTGACAAGCTGACTCAGATGAAAAGTTGAAACTGAAAAATATATAATAGGGATGTAATGTAAGTTATTAATTGTAGATAGGCTGACTCGATATCTACGTAAAGAAACAGAAAAGCAGATTCAGATATGGCAATTTTATGGCACTTATATGATTTCATGGCACCATGGTGAATTTATTGCAACCAACTGGTCCAGCTCACCAAATATTTTAGTTTCAAATGCATGGATTGGGAATGGCTGCAATTGCGAAAAACGACATGTGCTTTATTTCTGATCGTAGCTAAAATTAGGATTTTACTTAAAATTGAAAAGAGGATAAAAAAATATAAAATGTAAAATCCTAACGTAAAAGAAATAGTAAAAAATTATAAAAACATAAAAGTGTTTCAAATTTTGATGAAATTGTTGTGATTAAAAAAAATCATAAAATCACAGATTTAAATCGAAATTTTAACTAGCATAGTCCTGGCTGAAGGTGCTAGATAAATTTAATATAAAATTATCAAATTAATGTTCATTATTTAATAGTTTAAATTTTTAGATAAAATAGTTCTCATGATATCAAAGTCAATGACCAATTATAGTTTTTTTTTTTTGGAAACAATTATAGTTTTTTTTTTAGGTGTGTTTAGGGTTTTTCCTAAGTATTTCAAGATCCAGAATTAATTTTGGGATTGCAACCAAATATAACATTAAGTAGGATTTGAGTCGGTTTCCATGCTAAGCCGGTTTGCTTTGATGGGCTTTCCGAAAATATTGAATTTCACTAGATAGCGCATTGCTGAATGATATTATGGACAAGAGCCCAAATGAGTATTGATTCTTTTTTTCTTTTCTTTTTTTTTGGAAAAAATGAGTATTAATCCTTTGAGTCTGTGGTAGATGTTGGTTCTAAGCCCAAGATATCTCTATATGGGCATTTCACCTTCTGTTATATATTTTCTCATCTTGTGTTTGACCTTTTTAAAAAGTTAGTAACAATAATTTTTTGCATTGTGTGATAATAAATGTGTTTGAATTAATTTATTTCATATTTGAAATATTTCTAAACATACACTAAATATGTCTTATTTTTTACCCATTCGGGAACCTTTTTAAGACATAAATTGTAATTAGTAGTATACTCAGAATTAGTTTGGTTTCCTTTCAAAAAAACGACAGTAAAAAACTCAGATAAATTTTTTATTAAAAAAATATTCATTTTCAATTTTAAGAAAATGTCTGGTTAAAAAAAATAATATTCTATATATGTTCTTGAAACTTTTCTATGCTAAATTCATTTAAAAACACACGCAAATTTCTTAACACGAACATTGAATCGGTGTAATAATATTTATTTATTGGTTTAAAATTTCTATGGTTATTAGAGATAAAATTAACTCCACAAACCACACATAAAAATATATGGATGATGTGGTTTATATCTAAAGCTGATGTCTAAAGACCAAATGGTGGTAGCTCAGTTGGCGCATGGGAGCTGAGCAGGTGGGGGTGAGGACATGTGTTCGAACCTCCCCAGTACCACCTTTTGGAGGAGTTTAAAGCCTTAATGCTGGACCTGCCCCGAATCGGACTAATCGCGAAGAGATGAAGCGATGGAATATTTCAAAAAAAAAAAGCTGATGTCTAAAGAAGTTAAACATCAATTTTCACATAACTAATAGAGCCCCCCATTCATCAATCATTAAAGCTACTTAAAATTCATCTCCTACAAAGTGTGACCACTGCCCACACTTCAAGACCAATTTATCATTAAATACTTTGCTTGAGTAATCCTACCATTTTTTTTCAAGAGTCTTCAGAGAAGAATCAATGATAAGAACCACCTGTGAAATCAGGGATAAAGTGAAAAGTGCAAAATTCTTGTTACATGAAAGACCACTACCAATGGATTAAAATAATTCAATCATATCAAACAGATCTGACATCATATATTAAGTCAAAATCTTGAAATATTAGGTTTATGGGTGAAACTTAATCACACTTGAATATCCAATAAATGATTTCCCAAGAAGGGTTCGATAAAGGTCAATGTAAAATGATTTAAGTTATGCAGGGCCAAAGATCTCGATATGAAGGAGGTAGGTGGATCTCTGAATTTTCAAAAAATCTTGGCATAGAAAACTATATGGTTGCACAACTATGCTCCTACTTTGGATTAGAATTAACATGAAATTTGGACTATAGACAAGAGTGGCTAATTAACCACAAATTCTTTCAACCAGAACTGGATTGCTGGCCTTTGATTCAAAATGATATAATGGAAATAGGACACTGCAACGCATGTGCTGCAACTAGCACAACCTATATATCTTTTTGTTTCTATTTTTATGTACTTCCTTTTGTTTCTAAAATAAAAAATAAGATGAGATACCATTTTAATGTTAATATTAAAATCATTAGAAGAGAAGCATGCGAATGAGGTATATGAAGGATCTATAATTTCCATTATATGTAGTAGACCTTACAGTCATAATTCATAAGCCAAATGAAGAACACATATAGTCAATACAGATAATTCATTTATGCACCACTTTTGCAAGCACTGTCTAATTATTCTGTACCTTGTTTCTCTTATCTCTCTAAACCATGCTTCAATATTAAAGAGCGGAAAAAGAAACAACAAATCATGCAATAGAAATGTTACCTACACAAGCTTATGTAGTTACAATAGCCATACAGGGGAAAGATTTGTTTATAAACTTTCTTTTTTTTACAAACTTACAAACTACAATATGTCTGACCAGTAATACTCTACTTAAGAGTGTATTACCGGTCAGACATAATATAATTTCTAAGAGTTTGTAAATATAATTTTTCCTTAACCATATATCATATGATAGAAATATTTAATAAAAGGATAATTGGTAGTGCTAGAGCCCCCTTGCAAGCATTTGCTCGTAATTCTCAATGGATTGGAGCCTTTGAATGAGAAGCTGTTGCCTGAAGTTCTTGATGAAGGCATCAGCACTGGCGTTGATGTCTTCGATGGGCTTCCTCTCTAGCTTCTTTGTCTCAGGGGCTTCTTTCTTCATTACCCCATTTGAACTTGTGTTTCTCTTCTCTTCCTCTCTTTGTTCGTTTGATGAAGAAGCTTGTTGCTTGTGGAGTGAAGGTTGGATATAGCTCCTTCTAATCATTGTTGCTTCTCTAAGCCTGAATTGTGTTAACAATGAAATGGATGCTTCATAGGCACCCTCATGTGCTTCCTTATATAGATAAAGATATATTATATGTTTACCTAAAAGAAAAAGAAGTTATATTATATTGTTAGCAACAATTAAAAGGGAATATGTAATTTCTACTTCTACTTTCTAATTGATAGATGCCTTTATTTCCCTCACCTTAATCTTCGTGTTTACTTTTTACCTTGCCCCCACACCCCTGCTCTTCCCTTCAAACTAAAGTTAAAAGCAAAAAGATGTGGAGAATATCTAGCTGGTCCAATATGCTAAGCGTAGTAAATGCATACGCTTGTCAATGACACACAAATATTAAAATCAATTTGTCAATTGGTTGAAGAAAGCATAATGCTTTTCCTCATTCAGTAAGTGTGACGTTAATATCACATTTTTCACATCTATATTATAAATAACTTTATTATTATTATTATTTTGGAAACATACCATAATTACGTAAACAACCAATTCAATTCAAAAACTTAAGTTATTGGGTGAGGCTACATTAATGGTTTTATATAACTCTAACACGCTCCCTCACATATAAGAGCCCATTGAACTTGAAGAGTGGATGATACATCAGACCTCAGCCTACCTGTGTTCAGAAATTCCACAAGTGAAAGTGAGGGGCGGTGATGATCCAATCCGTGACACAAAAACTCTAATACCATGTAAAAAATCAATTCAACCCAAAAGCTTAAGTTGTTAGGTGATGTTACATTAATGATTTTATATAACTCTAACATATTTCTTTTTTTTTTGGAAATAACTCTAACATATTTCTTCGAGGCGAGTAGGTTCTCCCCGATAACCCCACAAGTTTTGGCTCTTTGAGCCGGCTATAAAACTAATCCGGAGTGCGGAGCGGGCCAGGGATAAAGATTTTAAGCCCCTCGCAAAGGTGACATGTGAGGATCGAACCGAAGTACTTTCCTTTCTACTATTCAACTCTAATGCAGCAACTGACTTACACATTTTGGTAAATAACTTTATTATTTGAACTGTATAACATGTCAACAAAACACTTAAAATAATTAGTACGTATGACTTCAGGCTGGAGAAATGGAATCCAATTTCTACATTTACTCTCTATGCATCAAATGATTTTCTCCGTACATGCAAAGCAAGAGATGATTGCATTCCTTTACTAATGCATTTCTCTATTTAGAAGGGTTTATTTATTTAATTATTAAAATGAGAATTTTATTTAAAGTAGGAGAAATTTCAAAGCTGTAACAGTGAAATTGCCTTTTCTGAAGTTTGAAGTTTCAGCCTTTCAGGGTCAAAGTAGATCTTATCCACCAATTGTCATAGTCCCACACGGATGTGCCATGTACAGGAGACCATTCCATTCCATCTTGCGGCTTAAGACATGGTCATATGGATTAATGCCTTTGAAAACGCCATGTTTGACGAGTCAAGTAATTAGGACAATGCTTACTTTAATTGAATTCTGAAGACTAATTAATGGGCAACATTTAGTACGCATCTACACCGACCTCCCTAAGCTATATACATAGGGATAGGATCCGTTTACAAACTTTTTTTGCAATTACACTAATGTAAGACCGGTCGTACACTGTGGGATTAATGTAGGACCGATCCTACATAGTGTAGTTTGTAAGAGTTTGTAAACAAAAAAATTTGTAAATATAACCTGCCCCATATACATATTAGACTAGAATAGGTGCATTGCATGCACAAAGGTAAGAAAATGAAATGAAATTTAAAAATCAAGATACGCATGTGATTGAGACTTGAGAGGCATGGGAAGCTGCTATACCACATGGGGTTCTTAATTATTAATACATGTCCACACTCCATACTCCACACCATATCCTAGAAATGCCAAAAATGTTAATAGGGAAACCTCTCTGCATTACTTACTTATGCCCATATAGAAGTACCTTTTATGAAGTCTTGACTCTTGAGTGAGCCTCCACCGTCCATCGCCATTAATGTGTGGTTGTTGAATACTGTTCTTGTTATTTGGCTATAAAATAAAAGTGTTTGATAGAGGAGAAAAAAAAATTTACTTGAAAAAATAAGTTTAGTAGGAAAGTTAAAAAAAAAATTATTTAATAAGCCGAAATATTATCCGAAATATTGGTGTAAATTTTCTAAGTCTATTTTGATTGAATGTAAAATATTATTGAAAAAATAGGATGATTTTATGAAAATATGTTAGACTCTCACTCTCTCTTGAGCTTTCTTTTGACATATTAAGTCAAAGGATATTTGTGTCCTAAATTGAGAAATGCTATTTTTTTATTTGCTGGGGTAATGAGAATACAACCCTCTCAAATGGTCAAATTTTGCCAATATTACACATAATAGTATATTGTTATGTAAATGAGATTGATAGGAAAATTATTTAAAGTATGCTATCAAACGTTGTATTTTTGGATATTCATCTTCACTTTCCCAATCATTCTAAAAAAAACCTCTTACCAAAACAGTTTTGTAAAGGGTAATGCTGAGGGGACATAAAGCATTATCATAAATTATAGACATAAACATGTGATGAATAATAAAAATGCTAAAGTACGTTAATTACGATTATAGAATATACAATATTAACTATTATTTTATATGATGAATTTGAATTACAAATTGTAAAATATATTTTGTATGGGTTTACCACATTCAAATTGACTTGAATTGTATGCAATTCAAAAGAGATAATTCAAAAGAGATTTTATTGATTATATATCTAGCTGTTAATGATATATAACGAAAAGAATGATAAACTTAGAGGGCATAATAATGTTCAAACTTGAGTTTTAGATATTTTTCGATGAAACAAATTTTTTAATATTATTAATTATGAAAAAAAGTATGTGAAATATTTATATTAGTGGTCTAGTTATAAACTCAAACATAAGCAAACATCTTTTTAGTATACTTCTATTCTGAGTTGAAGGAAAATAAGATAAAATAAGGTAAAACCTTATTACAAAAAAATAAAAAATAAGGTAAAATCTTTAACAGAAAAATATTTCTGCAGTTAATGCAGATAATTTATCTGCATTTACTTTCAAAATAACGTTATTTTGGAATTGAAAAATTAGAAAATTATAATTATAAATACTATAATAACGTTGAAATAAATTAAAATTACAAAAACACCATGATTTTCGCCTCAAAACAACGTCGTATTGGGCTTACTGCGGATAACTTATCCGCAGTAACTGCAGAAAAAGTGAACATAATCTTTAAATAACAATTAATCTCTAGAGTGTCTCTATTATAAGGGATAATCTTTCTAACGCATTCTTTATTATTAGATAAATTTCATGTGGATTTCACTAAAAACTTAGGTCTACTCTGTTTTTAATGAGACCTACATAATATTCGTTTAATAATAAATAATATGTAAAAACATTTAGGTAAGTGCTTGTCATTTTAAATGATACAACTTTGTGTCATTTTTAATTAAATTATGTCATTTTATTGTGTTTTTGATATTTTTTTCATTTTTAATTTTTTTATAAAATTAGAAGAAAAAAAGTGGATAAGAGAAAATGAAAAAATACACTAAAATAACATAGTTTTATTAAAAATAATATGAAATTATATTATATTTATTATTTATATTATTTAAAATAATAAATACTTTTTCCAAAAATATTTTACACACTAAAATTATTCATAATTGGGCTTTTATGCAAATAGCCATCACTCTCTTTGGTCGTGATAATGATGCAGGCCGAAGCCTAAAACCAAGCCCAGCCCATATTCAGAGTTAACCCAATAAAACATTGAAATGATGACTTAATTGTAACGAGCATAGTTATCTTATTTTAATTATGAGAAAAATATTTGTCCTTTTAACTAATATAACTTATATTATTTCACTCATATAAAGAGATAAAATTCACATCTTTATTTTTTTGTTCATTTTTTATCCTCTATTATCTATCTATTTTTCTCACTTAAAATGACATAACTTTACCTCCTTTAAAAGATTTTCCTTTAATTATTTCGTCCCTCGCATTATTATTTATTTACAGCTCAATTTTTAATTCTAATCGTAATTATTTGCACAGGTTAGTTTTAAAATTTACCAAATTTGAATCGAGTTTTACAGATTTAGATATTAACTCTTACATTACATAGCAATAACTTGTGGATTAAATTGCTAATATATCCTAAACTCTTAGATGGTGAAAATTAAAGGGTATATTGCTTATGAGGAGATAATAAACATACATAATAAAAATGTATGGTTTTCATATAAATAGAAGAGAAAAATAAAATAACATAAAAGTATACACTTTTACTTTTATATATGTTAAAGATAAATTTATGAAGTAAGATATTGTAACAACCAATTAAGAATGTTATTACTAATCAATTTCACCGTGATCTAAGGTTATATTTATTTTTATGTATAGTTATGATTCTTAATATTTAATACTTTATATTTATTTTTATTTTTGTATGGTTATGATTTTTCATATTTAATGCTTTCACAATAAATATGAGGAATCATAACCATCCAAATCCAAAGATGGAAATGAAGAAATTAATATAATTATTGAATTAACATAATCGATCTATCTATCAGTTAAATTGATTGATAGTAATATTAATAGTAACGTTGTGTGAGCATACCCATAAATTTATATCCTAAACATTAAATCCAAAATTAAAAAAAAAATTAAATTAGTGGAAAGCAGAAAGCATGGAAGCGCTGCGGCGGTTAGCGGCGTCGTTCCGTTTGCGTCTGATTCCGATATGTGTTCTCCTAAACTGTCTCGTAACACCTTCGGCTTCAGATAACACCACAAATGGAACCTCAGTATCGACGACGACGACGAGTCGTTTCATGTTCAGCTCGGCGGCAGCAGCATCATCATCTTCAGGATGGTTTGAAAAATTGAACTTGCCGAAAATTGTGAAAGCTGGAGACCCTGTTCTGCACCAGCCAGCGCGTGAAGTTGATGCCGTCGAGATGAAGTCTGAGAAAGTGCAGAAGATCATCGATGACATGATTCGGGTTATGAGGAATGCTACTGGTGTTGGTCTTGCTGCACCACAGATTGGAATTCCCTTAAGGGTTTGTTTTTAGGGTTACCCATTTTGAAATGTGTGTAAAAATTAGTCCTTTTTTTCGTGTTGTGTATACTTTCTATTAACTTGGAGAATGCTGGAATAATAATGAGAAATATGTGAATAATTTTATGAGTTAGACAAAATGCATTTCTATAAAAGCATGCGTTTTTTGTATTTTTATGTATGCAGATAATTGTTTTGGAGAATACAGAAGAATATATGAGTTATTTTACAAAGGAAGAGATCGAAGCACAAGATAGTAGACCTTTTGATCTTTTGGTATGTACATCTGCAAACAAAAGGAGAGCATTGAAATGAAATTCACGGTTTTGTCCTCAAGGACTGTTACTTCCATAATACATACGAGTTTAATGTGTGTCATTTAAAAGGACACAAGTTGTGTTGTTTTAGTGACTTACACAAAGTATGACCGGTCATATTTTGTATAAATCTAAAAAGTTTTTATTTTATTTTATTTTACAAGTCAGGGATGTGACTGGAGAGAGAGGAAGAGAAAAAGCAACTTTTCAGATTTACACAAAGTATGACTGGCCATACTTTGTGTAAATCAACTGAAATGACACAAACTTGTCTCCTTTAAAATGATACTCTTTTTTCCCAATACACATTCATTCAGTTCTCTTGAGGCAGGTTATCCTTAATCCCAAGCTTAAGAAGAAGAGCAACAGGACTGCCCTATTTTTTGAAGCGTGCTTGAGGTGTGGCAATAATTTATTAACAACTTTTTCACTTTATCCTTTTTCTGTTACCATGCTTTCTTTGCAGATTATCAATCGGTTCTCGTTCGGGTTCATTGTATGATTCTGTGACTCTTGATATTAAACTTATAGGAATTGTACTTATCTTAATTGAATATTTAAGCTGTATGTCCAGACTCTTGATATTGTTGTTGCTTTCTTGAGTAAGAAAACTTCATCTGAAATTTCATGGACCAATATTATACCCTTATTTTTTGTCAATTACTTTAGCATAATAAAGAAGACCAAGATGCAATAATCGAAGCAAATTCTATGACATCATCTAATGATTTTCTTTTAACCTATATCATTATGTGTATATATGCTTCCATTTAAACAAATGCTTCAGAGTTGATGTGATTGAAGTAGCAAAATCCTAATTTTCTTCCACAAACATGGATTCTTTATTTGGTGATACATCTCAGTTGACATCCATGTAACCAATACATAACAGCGTTGCTAATATTTATAAATTAACCAGAAGATGATTGTTTGGATTTGCTTAGATGATTTCAAAACACTGTATTCCCCAAATACTGATCTGGCTTATTCTTAAGTTTATCTTACTCAACCCTATGTATGTCAGACTTTTAAAATCTGGTGGGAACTTGTATTTGTTTTTTTCCCTTTTTTTCTTCTTTTGTTAAATGTGACATCCAATATTCATTAGCTTTTGTGGAGGTTTAACGCTTAATTTAAACATTTCTAGATTTTAATTTGTCAATATTGAAGTACCATGAGTATAATGCACGAACATGGGTGCAGTTCCCCAAAGGGGCATGTGCAATAGAACAGTAGGATCTCTTAATATTATCCAGCCCTCTTATTGTAAATATGCCACTTTTTGAGTGAGATTTTCCTCCAGCCTAATTGGATTTATTGGATTAATTATTGATGTAGGTAATAGCCTTTTCAATAGTGTAGTCATAATTTAAAAAATGATAATTCTGGCTTACTTTATATTTTTGTGGCAATATTGTCTGCGACTATGATATATCCAGGGTACCATGAACATCTTCATCTGTAATAACATTTTGCAGTGTTAATGGATATGGAGCTGTGCTAGAGCGGTACCTTGATGTTGAGGTTGAAGGTTTTGATCGTTATGGTGAAACCATCAAAATTAATGCTTCTGGTTGGCAGGCCCGGATTTTACAACATGAGTGTGATCACCTGGATGGAATCCTGTATGTTGATAAGATGACACCTAGAACTTTCAGAAGTGCAGAAAATACGAATCTTCCTCTTGCCCATGGGTGCCCCAAACTTGGCCCTCGCTAATGCTGGTTTTTGAGCTTGAGGCTGGAGTTGCCTCTGGTAAGGGCATCAACACAAGTTACTTGTGCACGTTAGTGGAAACTTGACATTTTTTAGATAGTAGCATGTTAGTCCAGATGCATTATGTTAGAAATATTGTCTCCATTTGGGAATAAGTAAGTTTCCCCCAATTTTCATTGTTATTGTTGAGATATATAAAATCATCAATGTAGCCTCACCCAATAGTTTAAGCTTTTGGGTTGAATTGGTTCTTTACATGGTATCAGAGTCTCGGTGTACCGGATTCGATCCTCACCGCCGCCCACTTTCTTTCTAGTGGAATTTTTTTCTTCACACAGGTAGGTGAGCCTGTGTATTGTCCACTCTTCAAGTTCAGTGGACTCTCGTGTGAAGGGACGTGTTGAGATATATAAAACATTAATGTCCTCACCCAATAGCTTAAGCTTTTGGGTTGAATTGGTTCTTTACAATTATCATGTTGCAATAATTGTTATTGCAATCTGATCAATTCGCTTCAAATAAGTTTCAATACCTTAGATATTGATTTAGCCTAGCTTTTTTCTAACTCGTGTATATCTTATGACAATTTGGATTTTTTCTTTCTTTTTTTTTCTTTGTCGGTATGATGTTGGGTGTTTTTTAATGGACATTCCAGGTGGCTGCTTCTGCTTATACCACTTGAGCTCATCTTCTGACTTATTCTATCCTAGTGATGCTATGAAGATGCAGGAGAATTTGCACTTCTAATGCATGAAAGTGGTACAAAAGTTCTTGTTAGTGTTAAGAAAAACCATTTGAATGTGTTTTAACTTGTTTGTACGGTTGAGCCTAATTTTGTAGTGAAATTATTCAATCATGATGTTTATTGTTTAGAGACAAGACGAGACTTAAAACAGATCATCGGAATTTGACCTAAAAGAAAAGAGCAGACAATAAGGAAAATAACTCAACGTTGAAAGTGCATGCATATATACGAATTATATACAGTGTTCAACATATCTTAATTCCCCGTAAACAATAGTCTGCAAAATAATTATTAAGGGATGCATGTACTCATTTTAATATGTACACACTACCTTGTTCAGACGGAATGAATAGCAGGGTTTGACTCTAACCAGACATTCTGTCTAATGAAATCATTACTGCTTGAAAAACAGGCAGGAGGATACACCATACCCCGACTAGAACCATGGGCTTGCCAGCAAGAAGATCTTGTGATTCCTCCGAACATTGATGCAAGATAAATATTTTCCAGATATAATCGTTCACATGGTAAAGCATCACTGCAAGCAAATTTAATTGCTTCTTCGGTGGCTGAAGTTCCTTCAATATCAATGAAAGATATGTTCCCCAATTTCACAGCCGAAGTCTGCATTCAGATACAGGACATTACATTCTTGCATATCATACTTTAGATTCAGTTTAATTACGTTATTACAACACGAATGTTTGTATCATATTTTAAAGGAAACATTAAGGACTAATCCTCCTTAGAGATTGAGAAGAATGTGCGATTCTAATGATATATGATCAATGCATATAATGCAATCACCTATTATATTCTCCAAATCATAATTTTTTTTCAAAACCACATAGGCTATTCCCTCAATGATCATACAGGCATATTTACATAACGACCCTGCAAAAACCTCCAAAAATTCAATACCTGATTCTCACATGGATGTCGTGAATCACAGTAGTATTGATCTATTATTATTGGATTGGACACATTTTCCATCAAGATATTCTGGAATGTGATCTTGGAGGCAAAACCATGCCCGCCCTGACGAAAATTTGAGGTTAAGTCAGTCCATTTGTACATCAGTGTATGACATACGAAGCAAAGAAAGTGCTTCAGTTGTGAAGAAGCTTACCTGCCATGTTTTGATTCTCACCCCATTATCAGTGTTGTAAAGGTAAGCTCCATTAACATTTATGTTTTCCACCTTCTCCCATGCCTTCGATTTTCCCAAGCTACCAATGCTGAAGAATAGGTTCCAGTATCGGTTAACAGTTATTCTACTACTTAATGTCTTAGTAAACTCAAAGTGAAAATTACTTTCACCTTATGCCATGGCCTGGACCACAAGTAATGTTTCTGATCTGGACCCGCGAAGAATTTCTTACTATTGAGATGCAGTCATCACCTGAAATTGAACATGGTGCAGTGAAATATTTTTCTTCTGACACATTACTTGGTCACAAAGTTTATTCTGGAACTTCAAACAAGTCAACAATCAAATTCATCATTGCACTTTCACAGAGTTTATTCTGGAACATGTTTATTTGTTTCTTATATTGCACTTTCGTTTAATTTTATAAATGATTTACCCATTTGCTTGGAATTTCACAATTACATTATTGCTGGTTTGCTGCTCAAGTTGCACATGCATTTTCTTACCTGATCTTTCATGTTTTCTAACAACAACATCAAACTTGGTCCGAAGTTATTAAGAAGCTATACATGCTGAAAATAACATGTAAGAATTTACATGCATATCATATTCAGACAGTTCCACAATCCCCCCCAAAAATAAAATCTGATATCTATTCAGTTTATTCATTGTTATCATACGATTCCAAGAACATTAAACTAGTGTGATTTCATTCTGCTGATCCTAATTTTTACTAATAGGAGGTATGTATGTTTTCTAAAATAAGACTCACTATTTAATAATTATATTATCTAAAGTAAATTACATGTTAAAATTACTGCTGAAACCATAATATCTTTCAAGAAAAGTACAGCTAATATTTTGCACTTGGTTGAGGATAACCTACCTGTTCTAATTACACTATCCGTGATCTCAACCCTCTTTGCAGCACTGACGTGGATTCCATCAGTATTAGGGCTGAACGCAGGTGCTAATACCTTGAGATTGGATGCAACAACCCGCATACAGCTATTGAATGCCATGTGCATTTGTTGGCTATTTAGCAGCATAAGGTTTCTGACTTTCAGATTCTTGCATCTATGAAAAGTCAGGGCCTGCAGTGTAAATGTGGTTTATATTCAGCTAATAGAAGGCTTAAGTAATGTATCAGATTAGGTAAACGAACTGTTTTGCTCCATATTTTGAAGCTGCCACTAACCGTTGGAGCAGGATGACATGGCTGCAACATGATATTTTGAATTCACTTTAGTTACACAGATGATTAAACTTCAACTAAATATGAATTTAAGCTTGCCAGGTAGCAATACATTTGTGCGGTTGATCTTGCAAGATCTGGCCCACCATTCCTGTCCCATTCCATTGATCCTCCCTCCACCATCTACAGCAAGGTGTTTCACCCCATGGAAGTAAAGCCATTTGCGCTGATTTAAACCATCCCAAACTGCAGGATCTTGAGGTGCAACTATTGTACCAGAGATCTATTATAAATTTGAAAGTAATCAAGTAAATAAAACATTTTCCATGAAGACATACTTCATTCAGGAATTGAAAGATGCAGATGACAAAAATTTACTGCAATATCTAGGAGATTAAACTCTTGTTGCATACCATCAAAGTGATCTTAGATCGACAAGGCCCACCTATGTCAGTTGGATGTATAAGAAAAGTTTTCCCATATGGAAAAACAACCTTTATAGACCCAGAGAGAGAACAAGCGATATTCCAAGCTTCTAAGAAGGCCTGAAAAAGATAAACAAAGTCAAGAGACGGTTTAATAATATCACGGTGACCGTGTATTGTGTTTGCTGTTAAAGGTGGAGAGATTCCTAATCCTACCTAGTTCTGTCAGACAAATTATCAAATATTTATCAGCTATCATGAAAGGAAAGAAAACTGGACTGCATGAATAATCAATTATTTACATGTATTTTGCATGTTTATTCTCATTGATTTGGCATAAACATTTGCAAGTAATGAATCTCAATACTTTGCTCAAGTTTTAAGAAGAACCACCACCCCACTTACCCTCCTCTATTATTGACACTCTGAATAAACATCATTCCTTCAACTTAAAATTTTTAAGAAAATTGGTTCAATAACTTTCACTGATTTTCTTGTTGCAGTAAAGTCTCTAGAAATACTTGCTTATTTACAGCATTATGAGACGATGGTTACATCTTTTAGAACATGAAAAATCTTGAAAAAAATAAAAATAAAAATGAACCCACAACGTCAAATAAGCTGAAAACCACAAAAGTTGAGGCCTTTAAACAAGAAAATCATCATTCCAATGGTGGGGAACAGAGGACAATAAGAAAAAAAAACAATTTCAGCAGAGGATCACCAAATATAGAAAAGCGATGAAAAAGTTTTAAAATTGAGTCATTACCTGGGTGTCATTATGAAGGCCATCCCCTTTAGCACCATAATCACAAACAGAAAGAACCCGTTTAGATCTGGTTCGGGTTTTGCTCAACCCTGAATGTGAGAGCTGAATAACAGAGTCAAAACCTTCTGCATGAGGGAGATATGGACTTACAAGTATATTTACATGAATGAAGATAATGACAAATGTTGAAGATGAACAATATACGAGGTTCTTCATTTTCTGTCAGATTCAGACCAATTCTGAATTCAAATGATACAGACAATAACCTGCTGATACAATGTTACAAGATTTTATTGGTTTAGCTAGTTACTTGCTGTTAACTAGGAGCAGTCGGTTACCCACTAACATGCAAGAAAACATCAACCCCTTTTCTATAAATGAACACTCGCAAATTTAATAAAACAAAAAGTGGGTAACCACATTTCAAACAAAATACACACTTCATAAAAGTCATGAAGTTATATCAGTGTCACTTGGGCCAAGAGAGTTGTTGTCTATATTTATGAAATTGGACACAAATTTAAAGGATGTATTTATCTCATGTTGCATGAGATAATTATAGATAAAATAGTGGGATCTACTATTTAAAAAAAATAGTAAATCTCACTATTTTGTCTCTATTGCATGAGATTGTTATCTCATTATTTCTCTAAATTTAATATATCTAAATTGAATCTGAATGTCATAAAAATTTTATCTAAATCTAATTGTTATATTCAGGATTTGTTATGTCAAAGCAAGAAAAATTCAAACATTTATGTTGAACAAGCAAAATATCTTACCTAAAAAAATAATAGCAACACATTATTTGATATTCTTTTTTCATTACATTATTTATTATTTGATGAAATTATATGTTAGTTTCATTAATAGAGAGTATATCCAAATTATTTGAAGGGAGCAAAATAAGATTTTATAAAACAGTAAAGAAAATGTTAAAAAGAAAATATCAATTATATGTTTCTAGCTGGATAGCAACAAGATTGTATAATTTGGCCGTAGAATTCGTCTTTATGTTGGTCCAACACTTGCAAGAGGCGAAATTTCCTTCTCTAGGTTCTCTTGAAATCTTGTTCTTTTCTCATTTGGATGAGTGAATCCATATGATGAAATTTTGGAAGTCCTGTCCCGCGCGCCAAACAGACAAATTTTTTATCCAAAGAGGTGTAAAAAAAAATTGGAGAATTGAAGTGGCTGAATTAATCTAATGCGTTGTGAAAAGAAATGGCTATAGGGAAGAGGAAAGTGGGTCACTTTTTTTTTGTTTTTTTTTTTTTTGAGATATTTTATTCAGTTCATCACTTCGCGCGACTAGACCGATTTAGGACGAGATCGGTACTACCATTATTATTTGATGAGAATGAGTCACTTTCACAAATGACTTAACAAAGAGGCTTCATCATGAGTTTAAGGTAAAACAGTTAAGTTTTTCTCATCAAACTTGGAGAGAACTATAAAATTAAAATTGTTATAACATTATTTCAATTAATACAATACTGATCTAACTGAATTAAGTCACGAGAGATGTATGGAAATATTTATTTAGCCTTGCTTATATCATAGATGTCATACGCTATTCATGATTTATGCCAAGTAATCAATTTTCGTCAAATAGTAAGAAATTAGTAACGTGACTTGTATTTTGCCACCCCCTCAGCCTTTTTGTTATACACTGCTTTCATAACTTTATGCATTTTTTGTTAGCCTACTGCCTACACAACATCGTTTTGCTTGTTTTTCACCCTTTATCAAGATAAAGAAAATAGTTGGTTAAGGACACTGATAAGCAATGAGAACACTAAATCTGAAATAAAAGTCAAATCGTATCAGCACCTGACTTGGAAAATTGGAATTTCCTTAAAGGAGACCGAGATAGCAGCAGGAAAAAAAAATTACTTTACACTTACTTACATGGTATAACAGAATACAATGTATTCATTTTTCATTGATACATTTTGCAAGGTGATCTTGGAGACAAAACCAGCACCACCCTAATAAACATCTAAGAACAACCACCATGTGACATATAGGAGAGGAAGAAAGCATATATAGTTTTGTAAAGGTTAGTTGCCACGTTTTGATTCTCACCCCATTATCAGTGCTAGAAAGAAAAGTTCCATTAACAACTACTTCCTGAACCTTCTCCTATTGTCTGGGCTGTTGGGCTTTTCTCTTAATAGCCCAAAAGTCCAATTCAATGACATTTTTGTTGAAAATATTCAACTGAGTAATGGTATGAAATTTCACATTGGCTAGAAATAGACTAAATGAATACCATATAAGTGCAAAAGATTTATAGACCTACAGTCTTAAGGTTTTGGATTAATATGTGGTGTCTGTCCATTTATTGTAGTTTATCGCTTGGCCCATCGATGGAGTTATCATTAGTAAAGGGTTTTAGGCTCTGTTGGAATTTACATATAAATTGTGTAGACAATCTATTGATAATGAATAAGAAGTGAGTTAAGGAAGAAAAGAAAGGGAAGTTGAAGGGGTGTGTGGGTTTAAGAAGTCCCACATTGGACAACTAGTAGGAGGTGAGAGAGTTTATAAGCTCCCACCTCACACTCTTAAATTAGCCCTTGGGTCACTACACATTTTGTGGGGGGAGGAGCTGGATCGGTTCGGATCGGATCGGTTCGGTGTGTGTTAAATAAAAATAATTTTGTAGTAAATTATTTTTTAATTTTTTGTCCAAAATACCCATGTGACTATCTGTTGCTTCCCTCAAATTTTTTCCAAACCCAAACGTTTCTACCCGCCGGTTTTTGATCATTTTGAACCGAACCGATTCTTACCTTTCGTGAACCAGTGACCGGTTGTACCTGTTCACCGAATCGGTCACTGGTCGTGCTCGTTCGCGGCCGTCAGTAACTACAGTTCGTCGCCGGCGGCGGTTCATCGTGACCGGTCAGTATCTATAAATAGACCTTGACCCCCCCAGAAAAATTATCTGGTTTTTATGCACTGTTACTCTGCCGAAATTTTTCCTTCTTCCGGTTTTCATCCTCCTTTCAATTTTCTCCAGTGTACTTTCCTCTGGCAATTGTTGTGTTTGTTTGGGCTGTTGACTGGTAGTGCCACCACTCCTCAGACGTAATCTGTTCTATCCTGAGAGACTTTTGTCCATCAACCCTTTGGCATCAGTGAGGGGCCAAATTGTCTTAACGAGACACGTTCTGTGGGCTCGGATTTAATTCTTCATACTGCATACATTCATCTGTCTGTTCCATTAAACTGACATCAAATAAGTTTGTTCTAATTTTTTTCATCATTGCACTGTGTATGATATTTCTGATCATTATCTCTTTTGTTCTATACATGGGTTCAAACCTCTTAGTGATGTAATATCACTCACTATCTTCTAAATAACAGCATAACATTCTCAGCAGTGGTATCAGAGTCAAAAGTTTGGATGGGCCAAGTATTTGGAGATGATGACGTTTCAAGGCCTCCGCAGAAGGCTAGTGTGACTCCAATACTTGAATATCATATAAGTGCAAAAGACCCATTTACCTACAACGTTAAGGTCTTATTATGGTTTATCACTTGGTCCATTGATGGAGATATCACTTGTAAAGGGTTTTGGTCCATTGTCAAACCAAACTGGAATTTTTTTAGCATAAAAGGGTATCAAAAAACTACAATGGCTGAGAATCAAACTCAGCTCAAGGGAGTGAGTAGTGTAATCACTTACCACTAGGTTACCCTCACTTGTTGGTTAAAATGCATCTTATAATATATTTATTATATAATTTAATATAAATTTAATTAAACCAATGCACCTTATAATATATTTATTATGTAATTTAATTAAATCGGTTGAACCAATTATCCACTAACTTATACCTCGACCGAGTCGAAGACCAGGCCGAGTTTTAAAACACTGCTCAAGAGTGACATGTCTTTGATTAGTTGTTGGATTGTCCTTAGACTTGATGAATATGTTCCTCCCTTGTATTAATCTAATCTAATTGTTAGGATTTTTTAGTAAAATTTTCTAGTTGTAAAAATTAATTTCCAAAAGTTGTATTTGTGTGCATACCTCTTGTTTGTTGTACAACTTGTGTTCAAGTTGTTTATTGGTGCTCTAGTGGACAACTTGTAATCTCACTTCTGTTTATAGTGAAGAATTTAGGTGGATTCCAAAACCGATCCCGTGATTTTTACTCCTCACATTGAGGAGGTTTTCTATAATAAAATTATTTTGTGATTCTTAGTTTGATTTCTTGTATAGTTGTTCTTGGAAAATTTATTTTTGTTTATGTTCAACCATTCACCAACTCCAACTAGTTTGGGATAAAAGGAATGTTGATGTTGATATTCAACCATTCATAACACGTTTAGGGAGAAGGCAAATTGATATTATTTTTCTTTACATAGACTGCATGAAGTGCTACTGATCCTAACTGGTGAAGAACAAAGTGACATGTTACTTGTAACAAAATGGTCATAAGTTCCTTCTTCATATTAAGATGTTAATACCTATGCTGCACCGATACAGGACACGATACGACACTGCGATTCTCATGCAAGGATTTTATCTCATCTTGCATAACTTTCTCCCATTCTTCCCTTTCAGCACTGGTCACTGCCTCTTCATAATTCTGAGGCTCTTTTTCTTCTGCAACGATTATATACTCGTCTACAGGATATCTGGTGGAAGGGTGTCTAACTCAGACAGATTGTCGAGTTTGTGGTTGATCCTTGAAACCTGGTTCTTCTATTTCACCTCGGGCTTTCGCATGTTCTGAATCTATCTCACCTTCAGTTGGTGGTTTTTCTGTTGTCCGCCCTCCTCAGTGTTCTGCTGATTGGATTCTTCCTCTGCTTTAGTTCAGACACGAGAGACGCGGTCTTCATGATGAAAAAATAGTTCGAACCTTAGGCTTCTATATGTCCTTAATAGTCTGATTCTCCCAGAACACTACATTTCAACTCCTCACAATCTTCCTGTTGGCAGGGTCCCAAAGACAATAGCCAAACTCGTCCTTTGGTGAGCCGAGATAAACACACTCATTTGTCTTGACATCTAGCTTTGTTCTTTCATCCTTGGAAATTTGCACAAATGACTAACATTTGAAAACCTTCAGATGCTCATACTTTGCCTTCCTACCTGTCCAGATTTTTTCTAGGATGTCTCCTAAAGGACTTAAGGTGGTAAAATGATCAGGTCGACTGCAGTCTAGACGACTTTTCCCTAGAACACCTTAAGAAGCTTGGCATGTGACAACATATTTTAGACTCATTTTTCAATTGTCCGGTTCATTCTTTCTTCTACATCATTCAGCTGAGGTGTCTTCTCTAGCTTTATACCTGTCGCCCTGCAGTACATCTTAATTGGACCTCGGTATTCTCCACTGTTGCCAACTCGGACAGCCTTTAGCTTTCTGTTGGTCTCCCTTTCTGTTGGTCTCCCTTTCAATCCCTGCATGGAAATCCTTGAATGCTTGGAGTACTTGATCTTTCAAATTTAGCAAGGTCACCCACACTCTTCTGGAGTGATCATCGATGAATGTGACGAAGTAAAATGCACTACCTAGTGAGTTTTTTGAGATAAAAATCACATCAGTATGAACAAGATCAAGAGCATACCTCCTTCTTCTAAGATGGTCCAGTCTCTTGAATGAAACTCGGCATTGCTTGCCGGCTAGACAGTGTGTGCATGTCTCCAGAAGTTGACCTTTCAAGTTTGGCAATAATTCCTTCTTGGCGAGCATTTACAGACCCTTCTTACTTATGTGTCAGAGTCATTTGTGCCAGAGCTCCAAACTTGATTCATCTTGCACCGCATTTGTCTCTTCATTGCCAACTTACCCTTGTATGACACAGAGAGACCCTTCTTTCTTACATCGGGCTACCACCAAGCTACCTTTGACTAGTTTCCATCTTCCTCCACCAAAGTAGTTTACCAACCTAGCTTCATCGAGCTTTCCTGCCGATATGAGGTTGAGCCTCATATCAGGAACATCTCTGACCTCCTTCAGAACTAGTCTACAGCCCATGTCAGTCATCATCGTGACTTCTCCAACTCCTACTATCTTGCTAATAACCTAGTTACTCATCTTCACGATACCAAATTCCCCGCCTTGATATGATAAAAAGAACTCCTTGTGAGGTGTGACATGGAAGGATGCTCCTGAGTCAACAACCCATGAACAGTCGTCATAGACTACATTCAAGTAGTCTTCACCAATCAGGAAGACATTAACCTCGGCCTTGTCTGCTACGGCCATGGTGCTCTTCTCTTTGCTCTTATTCGGATGATCTTCCGCATCCAGCTTAACATTGCCCGTGATTTGATCCTTTTTCAAAGTTCGACATTCTGACTTTCAATGACCCAATTTTCCACAGTAAAAGCATGTGAGAGTATCTGCCCTTGGCTTTGACTGACCTTTAGACTTGTCACATCCTTGGCTTCTACTTCGACCTCGACGTGCCATTCTTCCACGACTTCAAGCAACATTTGCTTCATAACTGGGTTATACCTCGTTCTTTCCTTCTAGCCTCTTCAATCAGCAAACTGTCTGCATCTGAGTCCAGTGCAATCTTTCCTTCTGGAGCCAAGTTGCTAAGCGTCACCACCAAAGTATCCCAGCTCTCAGGCAACGAGCTGAGTAGCAAGAGGGCTTGCAACTCGTCATTAATCTTCATGTCAATCTTTGTCAGTTGATTGATGATCCCCTTGTATGTGTTCATGTGCTCAATCATGCTTTTTCGTCGTTGTAGAACTGTAGTCTAGTTTCACAAGTCGACGCATTAAGTACGCTTTGTTGCATAGCATCTTTTTCTAGATTAAGGACTACAGCTTCGTCCACAACTCGTGAGCATTTGTGTATGTTGACACATGCTCGAACAAGCTCTTGTTGATATATTTGCGGATAATAGCGACCACCTTCCGATTGAGGAGATCCCACTCTTTATCGCTCTTCCTTTCTGGCTTGGCCGTGCTCAGAATAGGCTCATATAAATCCTTGCAATAAAGATTATCCTCTATCATGGGTTTGCAATATAAGTAGTTCTCTGTAGTGATTTTGAACATATCACCATCATGCGCTACGACACCCTCCATCTCTGACCTCACAGAGCCCTTGATCTAAGACCTCTGATACCACTGTTGTGTCTCGGAGCCCGACAAATCTTAGCTCGGACTCATATTCAATTAGTCTGGCCTTCACATGTTGGCTTGCAGAAGCGATAGTGAATAATAACATCAAATCAAAAATAGAGATAAGGAGGAAGAGAATACCAAGAATTTTAACGTGAAAAACCTCTTCAATGTGAAGAGTAAAAACACGAGACCAAGTCCAAAAAATCGTTCACTATGAATAATAGGATTTGCAAAATATTCTTTCTAGCTTAACAACCAGAGGACTTCACCCTCTAAAGGATGGATATACTCATAAGTGTCTCACATAAGTGTTTCTCTTTGTAAGGGGACATAGAATCCTACTCTACAGGATAGTTTTCTTCTTCAACGATGGCATTGGGTTTCTTCCTTAGAGAATCTTCATCTCTGACTTGATCTTTTCTCCTGCTCGTTTCTCTCTCTTCTTCTCTCTCTATTAACGGCTCAACATCTAAGCATCTCTTATAAACAAGAGATTTGGGCACTCATTAATTTGGGCCAAGTCCATCATAGGCCACGAACCCAACTGTAACACCCCGTATATATCCGGTAATGTTATCATACTATCGTATTAAGCAGCGCTTAATTAAAAATGCGAAATATCTTTTTCTTTTTGATTATGATGTCATTATCATTACTAACTTGCTTATTAATCAATTAATAAGACATCGCCTGTATGTATTTGCAATAAAATAGCTAACTGAAATACCTCAACATAGATAATAAAAGTGTATCTCTAGAAATCACGGGACTACCACAAGTAGGCCGGACCAACTAGCAGGTCATACAATTCCAATCTAAAGGTACTAACATAAAGTGTCATGGACAATTCCCATGCTCACTCAAATAAGGCAACAAGCCCAACATCAGTCTCAACAACAACATAATCACAAATAGCAGGAAACATAAACAGCATCAAAATCCAGTCATGGCAGCAATACAGCATAATATCATAATCAGCTAAGCTCTGGCCTCCTGCTGCCAGAGGCATCAGTCACCATACTACCTGAACCTGAAATAAGCATTCCCCAAACGTGGGGTGAGATCTCTAAACAAGAAATATCAGTAAGACAAGGGGTCCTCAAGGATCTTCCACCCCAAGCTCATTTACATGTGCAATATAAGTTTAAAAGCAGATCATCAATATCATTTATAAAACAGTGCAATGCAGCAGATAATCATGTCATGTGTGTCAATTCTATTCTACTGGCCAGAGAAATACAGGATTTATATACGTCTAATACCCACAAATAGTGCAAGACGCTACTTGCATTCACCCCGGATCACCATATCGTATGACGCCACATACTCAGGCTTACCGTCAAGATGAAACAACACATGCATATTAAAAGCCATTACACATAAAGCTCAACAGCATTTCGAATATTCAAAGCATGTAACACAGCATGCATATAACCACACCCCCATGGGACATGGTGGAACCACAACATGGCTAAACCGAGGACACGAAAGCTTACCTTGCAAGCTAACACCCAAAGCCAAGAGTCCACAGCTCAAAGTCCAAACACAGCAGATTCACAATCTGTTATGGACCAATACTATATCAATAACAATGCACCACAAGCATATAACTTAAAGACAACGTCTTTCCTTTACGTTTTACGTCTTAAGGCTCCATACCAAGCCATAAGCCCCTTAATCACTTGATTCTAACTTAGTTCATTAATTACAGAAGTTCAACTTCATCAAACTAAGGTCCACAAACCCCTAATAGCCTACTGTACAAACAGCTCAGCTACTGTTCTTCGAAATCCCAGAATATTCGGATATTCCTCGGGACCATATCCGGATATGCAATATCCGGATATCTCACTGTACATATCCGGATATACAATATCTGGATATCCAGATTCCCGTATCCGGATATCCAAATCCCATATCCGGATATCACATATCCGGATATTTCTCGGGCAGATATCCGGATATTTCACGACAGAATGCAGAAACTGCATTTCGTGAAGATATCCTTCCAAGGTTAGGCTTTTAACATTTAATTACGTTAAGGCATGCATCTTTATACTGATTTAGGGTCATACTACTGTTGGTTACTTGTTTAACTCTTTTAAACATACCAAGACACCTCTTTTAGTCATCAAACACATGATCAAGGTTGGTACAACTCACCAAAGCTCAAAACAGAGGAAGAAAGGCTCTTGGAGCTCTCAAATCTGCCTCTACAGGTCTGACCTTCAAGGTACACGAAAATGACTTCACAAAGGTTGGTTCTTTCTTACCAAAGGTCACCACTTGGACCTCAAAGTGCCATAACCAAGGCTCACAACAATCAACTCACAAACTCAGAACCTCTCCACCTCACTCACAGTGACAAGAACTCATAAGAGCCCTCACACTCCCACACCAAGCAAGCTCTCACAAGCCCCAAGGTATTTGGAGAAGAAACCAAGGAGAAAGGAAGCTCCTTGGCTCATCACAATGGAGGAGAAGGTGGGAAAGGGTGGCTGGAGGTGTTTCAGAACATGGAGGCACGTAGGAAATCTGGTCTAGGGTTTTCTGTCCAATGATTAGAGTATATATAGCCACTTTCAATTAAAACACATAATATTAACTTTAATTGCTACGCTTAACATTTTAATCCCAAACTATGGATTCTTAACCTACTCAATTTTACAAGAATTATCATATTTTTCTTATAATTTTCAGAGCATCTTTTCGGTACGCGTTTTTCAAAGCCAGTACCAGTTTCTAGCACCAGTTCTCATTATTTGGACTTGAAACTCATTTTACAAGTCCTACATATTATTCTAGTTTATTACCATGCACTTATTATAAATTTTCGGGATACTTTTTTGGTACGCAATTATACCGACTAGCAGAACCGGTATCTACACTTTTCTTCCGAAAAGCGATTTTCAGCATTCTTACTCACTAACTATAATTATTAAAGCCTCATAATAATTATTAAGGTCAATTATGAAATCATTTCCTAATTTTGCATAATTAATTAAAATTCCTTAATTATGGAATCATTTCCTGCTCGTTTCTCTCTCTTTTTCACTCTCTATTAACGGCTCAACATCTAAGCATCTCTTATAAACAAGAGATTTGGGCACTCATTAATTTGGGCCAAGTCCATCATAGGCCACGAACCCAACAATATGGTTATGATTTTTCATATGACCATGTCATTTTTTTTTTCACATGAGAGGATCCAGATCCAATTTTTAGTACATCATTAGAATTTTAGCTTCACATAAATTTAATGGTAATTTTTGGTATATGTGTCGGCACTGTCGCTATATATGTGTGTGTGTGTGACAAAATTCTTTGACATTGGTGTCAAACTTTTTAGCTTGACACCAAATTCTAACCGTTGATCAATCTTAATAAATTATAAGTGTTAGATTGACAAAAATCAACAGTTAAGATTTGGTGTCAAACTTTTTAGTTTGACACTGGTGTTAAAGGATTTTGTCATATATATATATATATATATATATATATATATATATATATATATATGAGGCTGGATATTCTAACACTGGTGTAAGACTAGGAGATCTTACACCAAATCTTGGTCATTGATTTGCTTGCATCTAATAGCTCAAATATCTAATAAATCAGAACTGTTAGGATTAACGATTAAGATTAAGAGTGTAACTTACACTGATGAAAAATAATTCTGACATATATATATATATATATATATATTATTCAATTAAAGGTGTAACTTATTTGAAATGGTTCGAGCATCAAGTGAATTTGAACTTAATAGTGAGGGGTGTTTATAGATACAATGTTAAGGATTTGAGTTCATGAAAAATATTTGTAGCAAAAAAACAATTTTAATATCTAGAATACGGAATAATGATGCACCTGAAAAATATGAAAAATAAAAATAGTCATGAAAAAATGCAGTGTTACCCTCTGATGAGTTATGATTTAAAAAACTGACATGACTTCCTTGTTAGTGTATATAAATTTAGGGGGTTGAGTTTCTCATGTTACTCGAGACCTTACCCTCTTCCTGTACAGACGCAAAAGTAAATATATATATATATATATATATATATATATCAACTACAAATGGGCCCTATATAAAAAATTGTGCCTATAACAAGAGAAGTGATGTTTCCTGTTGCAAGGGAAATATAATACCCATAAATTTATACATGAAGCCTTACCAATTGTTTTAAGGGTCCTGTTTTTCTGCAGCAGCGACAGAAAAATAATGTCCGCCTTAGAGGCAAAAATTGGGACCCACTAGTTTTTCTTTTTGAAATTTTTTTTTAACCAGGATCCAAATTCATTTCTTAATAAAAAAAATCAATCAATTGAGATAATTACACAAAGGGATATTTTACATATTTAACTTCAATTATAAGTTCTATTTATTATAAATATTCAATTTTTAAAAATAATGTTGTAAGAAAGTAGTTATATCATACCATAGAAACACCAAATGTGGGGTCCACCTGTTTTTTAAAAAAAATTGTTTACCAGGATCCGACTTTATTTCTTAATAAAACAATCAATCAATTGAGATAATTACACAAAGGGATATTTTACATATTCAACTTATAATATAAGTTCTATTGATTATAAATATTCAATGGGATTTATAAGAAAAATATTGTAGGAAAATAGCTGTATCATGTCATAAAATCACCAAATGTGGAGCTCAGCTATTTAAAAAAAAAAAAAATCACACATTTCGATGGATCTGTTGAAAGCAAACCCAATTTCCTACAAGATAACCAAAGCATAATCCATATTCAATTCATACAAACCGTAAACTCAATTATCCCCTCTATAAAAAAAGAAGAAGAAAAAGAAATGAAAAACTATTATGGCTTTGATATTTTCCATGCTCTGGTCGTTTTCATTCCTCTTTAATTGCTAAAGGTTGCTTTTCCAAAGGTGGGGTTCGGGGTTATCATGTGGTGAACAGAAAAAAAATTTGGTGCTCCAAATTCTACGTAGAATAAATTTCTAGTGCTATTATTGTACCAAAAATTCAGTACATCTTACCAATAAAAATATTATATCTCAGCTAAAATTTATTTTTCTTTGTCAAATTTTTTCTCTCTCCTATAATATGTAATGCTTTTATTGGTGGGATGTACTGAATCTTGGTACAACAGTAGCACCAAAGATGTATTAAATCTTGGTACAACAGTAACACAAAAGTTTTTTCATAAGAGAGAAAAAAAATTAGCAAAGAAAAATAAATTTTAACTGAAACATGATATTTTTATTAGTGAAATGTACTAATTTTTTTTTTTTTTTTGATAACAATGTACTAAATTTTTAGTGCAATCAATCAGTTGTACCAAAAATTTATTCCCAACAAACAACATCACCCATGATACAAGACTGTAACCTAGGGAATGCCCCCGTAAAATTCGGGCTTCATATATAACGTTATGTTTGCTATCCTAAGAAACGCCAAAAAGTTATAGGATATTAAATATGAGTCTGAAGGTGATATGTTCAAGTTTTCTTCCACAGCTGTTAGCGACAAATTCACTGAGAAAAAGGGCTCAAATAAATTAATAAAAAAGTTAACTTCTGAAGAAATTGATTTTTTTTTTTAAATTCTTAAACAATATTTTATGCAACTTGCTAAAATGATTTAATATACAAAAAAATAATTAATGTCAATATAAAATTATTTAGGCAATTACTCGATTATACATTATTTATCAACAAAAAACTTGAACTCTTTTAATAGTCACTTAAAAATTTAAACGGTCATAATGATCTGTCAACTTATCATTAACAATAATATTATTCATACATTATGGGAATAACATTCCTGCACAGAAAAAAAAAATCAAGAGTGAATTCATCATTTAATTAACTTTTTCTCTTCTTGTAAGTTTTTTCCCTTAATTTACTCTTGATGGTAGAAATTTTTTTCAGCCACAAATACAGAAATGTTATTCCCTACATTTATATATATTTTTTCAGAAAAATATTTCTGCAATTACGGCAGATAAATTATCTGCATTAACTTTCAAAACAAAGTCGAATTTGATGTTGAAATATTAAAAAGAAAAGTAAAAAAATGAAAATATAAGAATGTGTTATATACATATTATAATATAGATGCAATATGATTAAATGGTATTACGCATCAAAATCAAATGTATATGAATTTGTAGATTTCTATAAGCAAGCTCAAAAGATAAATTTAAAACCAAAAAGATAATCCCAATCATGGCCTATCAGGACAAAACTTTACATCGTATAACTCAATTTGCACTCATCCCAAGCTAGCATAATCATGTGAAGGATCCCATTTTGAGATTTGCTTTATGTAAAGATCAAATTCGTCATGAACCCCAACCAAAATTAAAAATCTCTACCATCTAGCTTTTGATCTAAGACAATTAAAACATTGCTCCGGATAATTAAAAAAAGAAAAAAGAAAAAGAAAGAGAAAGAGAGTTTAAACTTTAAACTTTAAACAAAAACATTAACGTCTTAAAGGCAAAAAGATAAAAACAGAACCCAATATTGTTTACTTCATACGAATTTATGAACTCAACCCACATACCCTACAAACCTAAAAGTAAACATTTACATAAAAGAGCAGAACCCTCAGCGTTCGCCGGAATATCCTGTCTCCGTCACCTGAAAATACCGCTTCAGGCAACCTTAAAAAGTTTACCTTGATCGATGTTTAGCGGGTTTCGTCCGTTGGCTCTTGTCCCCTGCTTTTCCAAAAGCGCCACAAAACCCACAAGCCGAAAGCCTAGGAGAGGGCGGCTCAATCGCCGGCGACACTTTTCCGGTACGGTAGCCACGTCCTCCACCGTTGGAGCGGCTTCTCTCGACGGTGTTGATTGATCCAAGTGGAGGTGGTGGTTGTTGTGGTGGAGCATGAAGCTCTTTAATCTCAACCTTATCATGATGTTCTTGGTTCTCTTCTTTGTGGTTAACTTTATTCAATTCCTCAGTTAAGAACCTATCCTCCCAAACAAACCCAGATGAACCCTGTCTCCTGAAGGACACAGCAGATCTTTGCAAACCAGCCATGTCCTCTCTCTCTCTCTCTCTCTCTTCTTATCTGGATCTTTCTATAGCTTCTTGGGAGCAATATACCTATGAATTTCTATTAAGTGTTGTTTCGTGTATGACTTTTCCTCAATATGCATTTATAAAAAAAATAAGAGAGAGAAAGGGACAGTTGGTGAAGAAACTGGAGAAGAGTGGTTAATAGCAAGGCAACCTAGTCAATTCATCCGAAACAGTTATCAAAGTGTCATTTTTGGTAAAAATTTTATTAGATTATAATTTGTTATCACTTGTAGCGAATTTTGTGGCTAATAATTTCGTGATACATGATTATATTGCATATTAAATTCGTGATCACTGGTAGTGAATATAATCTAGTCAGCTTTTTCTTGCAATAGTATGTCATGTGTCATAAAATCATTGACGAACGTAATTTATTACTAATAGTAACAAATTATGTCATGTGGCGGTTTGATAAAAAATACCGTTTACATGACATTTGGATAAAAAAAATTTGTCAAAAAGTGACATGTTGGTCACTGGTGCTTTTCTAATGTTAATGTATGTGTTATATAAATATTTTTAAGGAATTATATTTTCGTATGCAATAGGAGATAAAATATTTCATATTACACTCATAAACTTATGTGGATCCCACTATACAAAAAAAGAGAAAAAAAAAGTTGAAGTAGGTTTCGTACCTTTTTGAATATGTAGGAGAAATTTATTATCTCTTATCAAATGAGGTTAATATTTTCTCATTTTTAAAGCCATTATTAATGTAATTCAATATATGCACAAGAGTACATTGAAGGCACAACAATAAAATATTTTTTTCATTGCTTTAAATAATATTATTAAATGTATGGAGTAAATGCATTCTTGAGAAAAAAAATTAGTTTGTAACATTATCTTCAATTATATTAAAAAATTATTTTGTAAACGTAAAATATTTAAATCAATAATTACATAAATAAGTATCGACATAGATTGAATCATATTATATGCAATTTTATAGGTTTATGTTGACTTTTGAAAATTGTACACATGAAAAACTTCAGAAAATTACACAAATCTAATTAATATAATATTAAAAAATTCAAGGCCTGAAACGCTTGTTTTAATGGCTTTGCACTCGGATCGGTACTACCTTGTCACGGCTTTCACTTTCTATGTAACCTAATTTTAAAAATTGATTGTGGTGGGTTTTTTTTTTTAGGATAAGAATTAGGTGGTGGGGTGTAAAAAAATAAATAAATAAAGACGGTGATGACTTTGTGGGCAACTTAGCATGACACGCGGGTGTTAGGTCCACCAAGTGAATGTGCACACTCCCTCCACTGCCCCTTGTCATTATCAATCAATGAATGAAAGGCAGAAAATGCATTCATATTTCATATCCTTATCGCCTAAAAAAAGAAAAGAAGTTATAATACTATCAAAGGTTGGTTCAATTGGTATGTCAATGTTTTCAACTCGAATAGGATTGTATCTGGTAGAAATTTTTTGTGATTTATCGAAAAAAATATATTATAATACTTGAATATCGAGATATTATTTGTGTTATGGACCTGTATAATGGGCTTATTAAGTAGCAAGTCCAACAAGGGGCACTCCAAGATATGGATTGATGCTAATAAAGGATAGATATCCTTCAAAGATATTAATTCTAATGCGACAGAATAGTTATCAGGCCTGGACCCTCACTGTAGGAACTAAAGGCTCATCCACACTACCTACAGTCTATAAATACAAAGGCAAACTCTAAAGGTACACATATTCTCTCTCTCTCTTATTGTTATGCTGTCACTGTGCGCACATACACCTCATTGGCTAACGCCGTTATAGTATTCTGTGCACAGTGATCTGCTTGACTCAAGGGTATCTCCTTCATAAATACCTTGGAGAGTGCACCAGATCCAACATTAACGTACTAGCCTAATTGGGCTAGACATTTCTGTCTCAAGGACAGAACAATTTGATACCATTGATTAATAATACTTAAAATTTATAAAAAAAATTAAAATTAGAGTCGTATAAAAGATAAAATAAATCAAAGATAATTTATTTGTTTTTTAGTTTATTATTATATTAAATGATGTATTAAACTATTAATAATATTTATTTATTTATTAACTCTGAAAAAAAAAATTATTAAGGCTGATATTAAGGATGTATTTTTTATTTTAATCACAAGAAATTTATTTATTAAAAGTGGCATTAAAACTTGAAGAATAAAAAAAGGCATAAGTCCTAAAAGCAAAATAATTCAATTAAATCATTGATAATAAAATATACAAATCTGTGTCATTTATTATATGTTTCTTGTACTATATAAATTAACATATGGTTATCGAATTGAATTTTATATTATTAACTTGAAAAGTTTCACATAAAAACAATTTTTAAATTATTTACTTAATTACAATATTGTGTTAATTTAACGTATGATATTGTAAAATGAAAAAAGAAGTCAACTGACCCGAAATATTAAACTCGAATCGACTTTTCGTCACGCTCCCTTGGAAAACAAAAAAAGCAACAATAATATATACATAATTTGGTTTATTGTATACTGAGATAGACACAAACAAGTGGCATTTTTCATTCAAGAAACATCTTCAGAGTATTTGATTTACTAATGCAATTGTTTTATTCTTAAATACATTTCATATACTATATTTTGAAAATTGACAACTTCCTACCCATAGTTGCTTACGCCTTGCAGAATGAAGTCAAAATATGACCTGGGAGTATTAAATTTGAATCAATATTCTTTGGTCACGCTACCTGAGAAAACAAATATCAACAATAATATATACATAAATTTGGTTTAGTCTGCAAATTACATCTTCAATAAGACTTCATAACTGTGTCGTAGAAAGTAAGCTACCGTATGACTCTGAGAAAGGAAGAAAAGAATATGGCTAGTCAGGGATTCTGCTCGGTACATTAATATTACTTTCTTAAAAATTATAGATTGAATAATAAAAGTTACAAATTAAGTAATAAATGTTAAAAGTTACAGACTAAGTAATAAAAAGTATACATTTGTAAGATTTGCATATTTTTATTGAGGTGAGATATTGTAACAATCAATTAGTGTTACTATCAATCAATTTCACTGTTAGATCGATTATATTGATCTAACGGTTATATTTATTTTCATATTTGTATATATGATTATGATTTCTCATATTTAACACTTTCGCATTAAATATGAAAAATCATAATCATACAAAGGTGAAAATAAATATAAAGTATTAAATATGAAAAATCATAAACATACAAAGATTGAAATAAATATAATCGTTGGATCAACATAATCGATCTAACGGTTAAATTAATTGATAATAACATTAGTTCGTAAATAATAATACTAATTGGTTGTTACAATATTCTTTCCCATTTTTATTACTCAATTTGTAATTTTTATTATTCAAATCATGTCTAGAAAATGTTTCTTGAATACAATTTTTTTTTCCAAAAGGTAATTATTCAAAACAGATTCGTCAAATTTATATATTAAAAAGTTGTCATATTAATCACGATCATCAATCATGAACATAAAAACGACTGCTCAAATAATGGATCAAAGTCATCAAAGTTGACACTAGAGCTATGGTACTAGCATTCAATTATGGCTCCAAAACTAATTTACATATTATGAAATGAGTAGTCAATGAATGAATACTAACGACATTGAGATTTAAATAAATAAATACATAAATAAAATGGCTATTTGATCTTCAACTTTTGATATATTATACACCAAGGGATTGCAACTTGCACCTAATTGATTCGTGTGGCATGAGATTTCAATCAGTTCAGTCCACTAGCTTACAAAAAAAGAGGCAACCCATTAATTAAGATCATGAATCAATTTGAGGGAGAGGGAGAGTGAACATTTTGCCACGTTTTGGCAAAAAAATTATCAGAATGTCACGTGAATAGTAAAATTTTCCAAACTGCCACGCGGCATAATTCGTTACACAGTATAGCGAATTATGTATGCAAATAATTTGCTACACAATGTAACGAAATATGCCACGTCAGAACCAAAAAGTGCCATGTGTCAAAATTGTTGAAATTCGCTACCCTATGTAGCGAATTTCCATTCTGACACATGACACTTTTTGGTTTTGTGTATTCTGACGTGGCATATTTCGTTACACTGTGTAGCGATTTACTTGCATACATAATTCGCTACACTGTGTAGCGAATTATGCCGCATGGCACTTTGAAAAATTTTACTGTTCGCGTGACATTCTGATAATTTTTTTGTCAAAGCGTGGCATTTTGGTCACTGTCCCTCAATTTGACATGACTCATAATTTGCAGATTATTTAGGTTCGAGCTAGCTTGACTTTTTATATAAAAAATAAAATAAAATAACAAAAAATCTATTTTCTCTTTTTTCTCTTTTTTTTTAAAAAAAACATGGTCTGTGCGTGAGACGTTTTCATGTTTGAAATTTGAAAGATCAGCAGATTTATGTGATGAACCCTGGTCCGCATGCCGCCGCCAAAGAATTACGTTAGGCCACCGAGAACAATGGCGAACTGCTGCAAGCCGGGACAAACTTGGCGGAACACCCCCACAATGAATAGATAAGTACTTATAAATATTAGTTCAGAATATTTATAAATATTGTTTCATTATCATTTAATACGTAAGTATTTCATTAATTCACCAAAACAATAAGTCAAAACTATTTCCCCTAATCCCCTTGAAAAACGAATGATTATGGAACGAACATTATATATTGCACTCAGACCTCAATATTTTTGTTTAATAAATAAGATAATATTACGAGTTCTAATATTTACAAGTCATCCGTATTTTATGCATCTAACTTTAACTTTAACTCTTCAATCAATTTGATATTGCTAAACCACCAAATCTGCTAAGATCCGATAAAAAGATTTACGGGTCGCCCAGGTACCAGTTTCTCAACCTCCTATATTTTGTTTCGGGCCATATAGGACAGGATCTTTTGATACTGGTATTAAATTTAAAGTTTAACACTTATCTGAGAATCGTTAGATAAAAAAAGATCGACGATTCTGATTTGTCAAAGGATCCTACTCTACTCCTATATATATATATATATATATATATATATATATATATATATATATATATATATATATATATGACAAAATGATTTCTGCAGCTGTTGTACCTACAGCAAGCAAGGATCCGCGTTCGGATCCTAGGATACGGCAACGGATCCTGAGTTTTTTTTTTTTTTTTATAAAAAAAATCGTGGGGCCCACTTTTCTGTGTCAGCTGTAGATAACACTATCTACGGCTGGTGCAGAAATGTTAAGCCCTATATATATATGTATATATATATATATATGAGGTTTACATTTCTGCAGCTGCTGTACGTGCAGCAATCAAATACTTGCCATATATATACTTGAAAACATTAAATACGGAGAATCATAACCATGCAAAAGATGAAAGCATTAAATGTGGGGAATCATAACCATACACCCTGTCGTTGTTGTACGTAGAACGGCAGCAGAAATGATTTTACCTATATGGGGTTTACATTTCTGCCGCTGTTGTACGTGCAACAATCAAATACTTGTCCATATATATACTTGAAAACATTAAATGCGGGAATCATAACCACACAAAAGATGAAAACATTAAATGTGGGGAATTATAACCATACACCTGTCGTTGTTGTACGTAAAGCGGCTGCAGAAATGATTTTACCTATATGGGGTTTACATTTCTGCAGTTGCTGTACGTACAGCAATTAAATACTTGACATATATATACTTGAAAGCATTAAATGCGAGGGAATCATAACCATACAAAAGATGAAAGCATTAAATGTTGAGAATCATAACCATACACCTGTCGTTGCTGTACGTAAAGCGGCTGCAGAAATAATTTTACCTTTTTTAATCTCACTTCAGAAACTTTTCATTAACTTGTAGACTAACATTGAGAGAGAGAAAAAATAACTTTTATATTATAACTATGAACTCCCCGAAATACAGTTATAAGGGGGTGGCAAGACAAAACCTTATAACCAATCACAGGACATCTGATGGACCATATATATATATATTGGGGCATGATCAATTTATACCAGTATAAGAATAATAAGTCTTACACAAAATCTTAATCGTTGATTTCCGTGCATCTAATAATTGTAATTTATTAAATCACATTTATTGATTAATTATTAATTTCCAATAAAATATTAACGCTTGATACACGAAAATCAACGATTAAGATTTGATATAAAACTTATTATTAGACCGGTGTAAGTTGATCTTTTGTATATATCTGTGTGTGTGTGTGTGTGTGTGTGTGTGTGCTTATCGTTTCTCAAGCTGCTTGAGATAATTTTATCTCCGGGTACTAAATCATAACCGTACAAAAATGGATCAATGGTGATAAAGGAAGAGAAAGAAAAAGGGAATCATAACCATTCAAAGGTGAATCAATTAATATAAGGAAATAAATAAATAAAATGACATAGTTTTGGGATAACCATTAGAATAAAATAATGTAAGCTATAAATTTGAATGTTCATAGTTTACAAGCAAGTGTTTAATAGTTGACATGAGCCAAGATGCCAAAAGGGAAAGGAAAAATTTCAAAACATGCATACACTTGTTAAATTGATTGATGTAAGAGCAATCATACTGAACCTTGAGAAACTCTGTAGGTAATCCAAGTAACTCTGCCTCGTTGAAGAGAAGAAACGTGCTATCATCATTGAGATTTTGGATATATCTAAAGCTTAACTCATCAATCTGGGCCCTTACACGTAGCAACTCTTCTCTTTTGCTCGCAGTGAGGTTCAATCCATTTCGTTCAAAGTCTCTTGTAACAGCCAGTTGTACACCGGTATTGTTAACATTAATTATGATATTAAGCGCAGTTACAATCACAGCAATTCATTTATGAAAATGCGAATAAACATTTTCCGATTATTACGCAAGCATTTGAAACCATAAAAGCGTAATAATTGAAAGTTGACCATAACTGTAAACTCTTGCGGAATACTTATTTAAACTATTTTTATATCTTACTTTACTTAGTACAAGTCACTAAGGGGTTCCCATAAACCCACTTAGCCAATTTCTCAATCTTACGTTTACTACCTATCCGAACATGGTTCAGTAATTATTTTTCTGCGGACACACTGCACAAAACCAGACCTTCCTTTCTATTTATATTTTTTTTCTTACTTAATTAAATTTCTAGGAAGCTATCACACGCTTTATTTGGAGCTCGTTTGCTCCGGTTATCGCCGTTTGAAGTTGGACAAGCAAAACTGCCAACCAACCCCAAAATAGCTCTAAACATCCCTCACTCCATGAATTACTACAGAAAATCCACTCATCCAATTGCTCTCAAATATTTACACATAAACTAGACACCTCAACCTTCAATTTGATATATCATACGCTTAATTTGACTGAGAAACGAAGCGGGAATAAAATTCCCAAAAACTGCCAGAAACAGCCCCTGCATAGGAGCGTTCTGGACATTCCGTGTTCACAGGCTTCTACAGGGCTGAGTTCAACCCATAATATTCTCATATTTTGACACAATGTAGGGGACATCTCAAGCTTCAAAATGGCGTAGGTCACGTCGCTATCAGACCTCTTTGGAGGGAGATATGCTCTCCCGAAGTTCGTCTAAAATCTGGCAATTCTACAGAAAATTCGCCAGAGTTTCCTTTGTTTTTCCTAAAATTCCCAAGTTGTAAATGCTCACTAGTGTCTCAATTGTACCTAATAACCAATGGGTGGCACACACAAGGACTAACAACGCCTTGGAGCACTTATAACCCAACTCAGTTTATATTTATTACACAATTCTTACTATATAGCTCACTTTATAAATCCTTAACTTGTTTCAATCACCAAAGTCCATTTACATGCAATTTCTCAACATAAGCATATAATCATAATCTTAAAATAGGCCTAAAGCCCTTCCATCATATTACATCAATATCCATGTATACTTACAACATCTCATACAAATATTACAACTTTAACTTACAATTTGAAACATAAGCTTAAATGACATAAACTACTAGACTTAGGCAAAACGACATGAACAAATATGACTATGAAACTCATCCTACATACATATGAGATGTTCATCCCCTAAGTCTAGCCTAGGCCAAATGGCCATCAAAATGCAAAAATGTGTTAATCCTCCAATGACCCAACCTACGGGCTTCTTGCCCACCGTTCTGGTGCCACTCTACTTCCTGACATAAAGGCCTTAAAACGGGGTGAGATATACGAATATATCTCAGTAACCCAGAGGTTCTGGAGAAAACTCCTCCGAATGGCTCACTTCGATGCATATAAATAATATAAAATAACTACTTTTCAAAACGGGATAAAGCAATGGATTTAGAGAAACTGGGGAATATCTGGATACAAAATACGACGAAGCTGGAATGGTAGCTACCAATACCAAGCAACGTCCTCGGCATATATAAGCCTATGGGTATCATCCAAGGCGTGTTCCTAGAACATCCAACCAAGGTACCCCTTCCATTCATATACACCCGGGACATTCCTAGTGTGCTCCTATCCGGATCACACACCACGACCCTAGGTCAACTGGAACTCCCTCTCGGAGACCTATCTAGTAGAAGCCCGCACTGCCCGAAGGCTAACTGTCTACTGGCCAGAGACTCGGTACATAAGTACCTACATAAATACTACATGCATGCTCATGTTATTCTACACTACTCATATACACTTCCTACCATCACCCTCAACGGGTATGGTGGAACACACAAGGGGAACAAGCCCCAGTACCAAGAGGTTACCTCAATATGTTCCTTCACTTAGCTCCACAGCAGCTTATTTCCCAAACTTGTTACTCAACAGAATGCCTACACAGAGGACATTCTCAATTACTCAAAAACTCAAACAACACATGCCAATTTACAATTATATATGCATTGATCCAACCACTTACCCCAATCCACTTGGTCCTGGACCAAGGGCAATCCATCGACTCACAGTTCGGGGTTCAAATCGACGTACGGCAACCTACATATCCATATATGAATCGTCAGTACACGGCAATTCTATCAAAACGCGAAAAACGTCAAAATCACCCCCTTCCTCTTGAAGGTTCGGCCAAACAAGGCTTATTTCAAAGTTTATTTTTCTAAATTTTCTTTCTCATTTAATTACACATCCTTAGGTTGCTACGAGGCTATACCAAGTGCCGTTTTTCCATTTTACGTCTTTTAAACATCATTTTCTTAATAATTCACTCTAGGAACCTTTATGACATTTTACATCCTCAATTATTTTTTATTGATTCTTTCACTTTCCAACCACCACATAACCCATCTAAATACCATTTAACACTTGAAACATCAACCAAGCAATGCAAACAACCTCAATTCCCTAAAACTCTTTATATGGCCGAATTGCCAACTTGGAAATTCCAAAGAATTCTCACTCAATTTGAATCATTCCACACCTCATACAATCTCATTATATCAACATATAATCTTCCAACAACTCACCACTAAAATCCTAACACATTTTCCAAGTTCAAAGTCATGACACATCAAAATATTCTAAGTTACAAAATCATATTTTTCCTCAATAACTTTTATTGCATTTATAGGTAATACACATTATTCTAAGACATTATCATCTAATACATATTTTCCATTTGAGCTCTCTAACGTCACACATCAACAATTCAAGGTCTAGGGTTCATAAATGTGATCTATACATAAACCATGTAAATGGTGTAGAAACATACTTACAATCAAGGCTTGATACTCCTCCAAGACTTATCCAAGCAATGGAAGGCCAAATGACTCCATGAACCTCAATTTTCTCCAAAAATTCGAATCTGACTTTGGCCTAGATCTCCCCAAAGTGATGGAGGGCTGTTGGCTCGGTTTTTGCAATAGAGAAGAGGAGGGAAGATGATGAATAGTGGGGGGAGATGATGTGGCTTAAGTGGGTTTGAGTGAGGTGGGTCCCACCGCCACCTCACGTGATTTTAAACTTATTTGAATTTCCCTCCGATTCCACTAAACGTCCATAAATTTAAAACCTATTTAGAAACTCTAATTTTTAACATTAACCATTCTCCTTTAATTATACTTGATCAGATGAATCCTGAGTTTTCCGGTCGTTCGGAGAAAACACTGTTTTAAGCTGTTGCGCGCGCCGTTGGCACGCTTCCCCAAACTGACTTAATTCCATCAAATATTATCAGAAATCATATTTCCTAGTTCTGTAAACCATTTATAACTTGTATTTGAAACCTATAGCTCAAAACTCAATCGGCACGTTTTACGGTGCAATTGTATCGCGGTATTTTTACCTAGTAAAAACATTATTCACTGATTTTTCTGAAACTTGTCTATGAACTCAATTTTTTGTTCTGAATCCATTTCCAGGGTTCATTTATCATCTTAGGCCTTCTACTCAATTTTTATCTTCCTAGGGTTGAGTGTTGGCTAATTTTCGTTTTGCCCTTTCTTTGTATTTTGGTCTAATCTTTAGGATTTTCACTAATCCATCACTTCATTACTCATTAATATTTTAATATTTAAACTTAGAATTGTGAGGTGTTATATCTCTCACCTGTCACTGATCAGGAAAGAATCAACATCTGGATTTCATAGTTTTCATGGAGAAGTGTATTAGAATATGGTGCAACCCTGCAATCAATTTAGTAACATAGAATGATACAAGCAGTGCCAGTAACAAATTGATGCCATTAATGCCCCCCCCCCCCCCCCCCCGAATTTTTTTTTAAAACAAGACTATGATACAGACAACTATTTGGTTCTTACCAGAATTTGAACAAAGCGTTTGGCTTCAGTATTCATCCAATCCCCTCTTACTGCAAATTCTTTAACAACAAGATATACATCTTCACGTATGCTGATCCACTTTCATGAAACAACACAACATTCAATTTCATAATCGATGAAATGAAAAGACACCTATGAAGAAAGTCATGATACCATGCAATGCATGCAGCAGTATTGTGAGCTTATCCTCACTGTCCACATTGTATGAGTTCAACAAACATAAAGAACCAGCCTAAATTCCCTGAGCTGATAAGGCATTTCTGCCCCAGTAAAAGCCCATGGGGACAGAAATCACAAATAGTGTAAGAAACTAAAAATGAATGGAAAAAAACTGCATTTTATATACATTTTGGCTCGAATGGTAATATACATATGCATACCCCCCAACATCTATAAATTCCATGAATAATATATATACATTTTTTGACTTGCTAGCTCTTCTTGTCTAGATTTATAATATATATAATGCATGCATAATAATGTTCACATTCAAGATCAAGTAGGGCCAGTGGATTGCTGCAATGGTGGTTTGAAAGGTTTGCTGCAATGGTGGTTTTTTAGTGTTAAGGACCAAATAGGGCCTCGATGAATTTGTCAGGGACCAAATAGGACCTTCAGCTGTCCAAAACTCCAAGAAGACATAAGGCATCTTCAAAACGGCGTCGTATTACTTCCACGCTGGCATACTTAACGGTGACCTAGCAAAGTAATGGTCCATGTGTGCTTCGTTAGTTGGGCCGTCAGATGCCAACTAACGGAAGGACAAACATGACCCTTTTTTTCAAATATTAGGGACTAAAATGAGCCTTTTTTATTGTTCGGGACTAAAATGTGCCTCGTGAAAATTGCCAGGGACGAAAAAGGGTATTTACTCTTTATTTTTTAGTTCGTTTGTTTTCTTTTATTTGGTGGGCTTAGGCCCTTTGTTTTACCCAAAAAAAAGTATTGATAACAACATCATTTTTTTGATATCAAAATAAACATATTTAAGTCACTTTTACACTTATTTTACTTTCTATTGCTAGTATATCAAAGTAAATTGCTTGAGGGGTCCATTTTTAAAAGAAAAATTCTTCATGATAGGGCTATTTATCATATATGAATTTATATATTTTAAAAAAAATTATAAATTTTAAAAAATTAATTATGAATATTTTCATGTACTTTGTAGTATTTAGCATCTAATAGAAGTAAACAAACAAAAAACACAACCAACAAATGTCATAATTTCATTAAACTCATAAAACATGTCACACAACAATATATATGTCGTATTCTTTTTTTAAAATATTTTAAAAAATAAGTACTTCATTAATACGCAATTTATTTATTCAACTCTTTATTAAGTACACTTGATTTATTAAATATGATAAAAAATTTGATTTAATATGTTTTGTATTCAAATACTATTGCAATCGTAATTTGTGAAATAGTGATATTATTAATCCTAATAATCATTGGTTCGTTTGTAGACCCAAAAAAATAATTAATCCTAATAAACACAATAATAAATATTATTAATAGGCTTAATAAATTACGATGCAAAAAGTAGTGATATTATTGATAGGCTTGACAATTTCTGATGCAGAAAATAATGGTATTATTAATAGACTTAACTACTACCCATGCAGAAAGTAATGAGATATTAATACAGTTGTTTGCCACCAAAGAATGCTACTTTTTTTCCCACCTATCAAGTTTACATTTTGTAGATACAATGTATATTTTGATAATTACAAAGTGGCAACAACAAAAAGAGCATAGTATTAATCAAGAGCAAAAAGCATCAACCATATGTGGATATTGAAGATGTATGATGTAGTCACACAAGAAGAGTAATGACATATCAAAGTGACAAGATGATTGTATCAAGAGCAACAAGGAATATTTAGTAGACCAACACTAAGACCAAAGACAACATCTAAGAGAAGCTCAATATCATAACCATGGTGACAAATGATCAAAACCAACAAAGTGTCAAGCATTGTCATATCCAACAAGTCAAAGCATTAAGCTCTATTTATATTTTCATTTTCAAAAAAGAAGAAGCATCAAGCTCAAGTAAAGATCCAAGACACAAGACATGAATCTAAGTCTAAAATCATATTTAGAATATATCTTCAGGACTTAGAATATATGTGAGGGTATATGGTAGATTGCATTGCATGAGCTCAAAGTTTTTCTCAAAGTAAACATGTTTTTCGAATTGCATAATCAAAACCTTTATATACTTGAAAGAAATTTAAAAAACTCATGAAAAATATCATTGACATGTTTTATAACTTCAAAACATATTTATCAAGTCAAGATCTTTCATAAAAGTGATTGGAAGCAAGTTAGAACACATTTGAACTTAGAATTTACTGAATAATTTTGCTGCTGCCTTCAATACAAATTTTTGTATCCAAGATGATGGATTTAGATTTTGTGTTCTTCATAAAAGTTGTAGATCTTTCTTTTATCTTTCCAACGAGACCAAGATCACATCAATCTAACAAGAATAGCTCAAGTTATGCGCAAAATATGAAATAATGTTATTGCTGTCGTATTTTCAACCTTTCCAACAAGTTGGGAATCGATTCCTTATGATCAGGAATCGATTCCCACTCTCCGAAAAAGTTGGAAATTTATTCCCACTCATTAGGAATAGATTCCCACTGTGACAGAAAGCCTATAACGGCTATAAACGACTAGTTTTGAGAAAAATCACTATAAATACATTCCTTATGTCCCTAAAACGAATTGATCATTATTCCTACACATATTAAGGATGATTTGAGAGATTCTACACTATCAATTGCATATTTTTTCATATCTTTCAAAGATTAAATATATTTGAGCTCTTATCTTGAAAATCCATATACCCATAGTGCTTCAAGTTGTATATCCACACTTTGAGAGTGCATATTCATTTTCAAATATTTCCCTCCTTGTATTCATGAGTTGAAAGGGTTGTGAGACCTATTGTTTGAGAGGTAGCCAAATACCTAAGTAAATTTCGAGTGAATTGTAAGGTTGCCAAGTACCCGTAAACTTGGAGATTGTAAGGTATCCAAGAACCCGAAGTCTTGGAAGATTGTAAAGGTTTGTCAAGCACCCGTGAAGCTTGACCATTAGTGAAAGAGTTGATCGAGCGACTTCAGTCTGGACGTAGGTCACAAGTGGTGGTGACCGACTATGTAGCACCGACACTGACACGGGACACGTGACACGATACGACACGACACTCCGACACGTTAATTCTAAAAAATGTTAAATTTTGACACGTTAGGACACGTTTTGATATTAAATAATATATTTAATTTATGTAGTATATATTATCTTTAATATTCAATAATTTAACAAAAAAATATATCTAAACTTATAATATTCATAAATTTTACAAAGAAACATAAGATATTCCAAATATTTATATTAAATTCAATAAAATGGTAATCGTAATCTAACGAATCTAACAGTTGGAACTAAAAACTCAACGCAATTTAACCTTTAAACCGTTTTTTGAATTTCAATAACGCGTGTTGGAGTGTCAGGAAGTGTCCGAGTGTCCGAGAGTGTCGGGAAGTGTCGGACACGACACGTCAGGGTTTTTGAAGTGTCGGTGCTTCATAGGTGACCGATCCAGGATATATTGTGTTTGCAATTCTCTAAACTCTAAACTATTTATTTCTAGCACTTTAATTTCTTCTTTGATATCTTGTATGTGCTATAATAAATTCTATAATTGTGATATATTATATATTATGGATTGTTTGAATGTATTGATTAGCTTTCCATGTATCAAAGTTTGCTTGAAATGATTATTTATAAACCAGAAGGGAGCTTTTGCAAAAATCTTATAATACTCAATTCACCCCCCTCTTGAGTATGGAAGCCACATTCCTATCACATTCCGAATTTTAAAAGTAAAAGAGAAAACTTTTCAAAGTGGTTTCAAGTGCGAACAGAAAGTGGATATTGATGGAAAGAGCGACACATCAGCAAATTTTCCAAAGAATGGTTTAAGATTTTATATGTAGATAAGATAAGATTTCTTAATACCAAACTGAGAAATTTTGCAACTTGTGTATACAACTAAAATGACTTGCAACATGCCACACTAACCCTCCTTTTCCAAACACAAAATTTGCACATATTTTGACAATTAAATTAATATTTTTACTCTCACAAATACTACACGTTAATCAACGCACATGCATAGAATGCTGCCCACATTAACCAAGTAATATTGCCTTGTGACTTTTCATCGTCACAAATTGATGGTCCCCAAAACCTTTTGATATTCCCCAAAACCAATTACTAAAATAAATTATTTGTTTGTACCAAAAAGAAATCAAATGTTTGTTTGTACTTTGTAAACCTTCTCCTTCCCAAAAATAAATAAATAAATAAAATTGTATAATTCTTTGGTAATACAATTTTTTTCACCATCTTCTAATTTTTTGTATTTGTTGACTTATTTGAAAATATTCATAAAATTTTGACCTTGATTGTTTATTTGAAATGGTAAAAACGAAAGTAACTCAACTCATTCCATATATTATCTTATTCGAAACCTAAAACAAATTTAATTTATAAAATCAAAATAAATAATAGTTATTCGAAGTACAACATCATATTCCTATATTTTTCACAAGTAAAAAATTAATCCAACAAGTAAAAAATGTGGAAAATTTTCATAATTTATAAAAAGATTACAACAATTACTATTTTCTTCTTCTCTCATACACACAAACATAGATCTTTCCATAGTTGCTCATTTAGATAATCTTCTTGGAGAAATGAAAAAGCATTTAAGGGTGAGATAAAAGAAAAAGTTATATTTTTTGATATGTTGAAGAGTGAAGACTCATAACGCTAAAATAATAATTATAACTACAAAAATTGATAGTAATGAAACACAAATTATATATTTAAAGTATTTGAGACGAAGTCCAGCAGTAACAAATCATTATTTATCCGAAACTATATAACCACATCTCACCAAAATAATGGAACAAAACGGAGAGAGGGACTTTGAATAAAAATTCGGATTATAAGTTTCTTTGTGAAGTTTTTAAATCGTTGTCTCTCGCTTTTATTTTATGGACTCTAAACTTTTCAGTTCCTCAGTTTTGAAAAAAAAAAAAAAAAAAACTTTTCAGTTTCCCGCTTCGTTGTTTATGAACCATTTCCACTTCTCAAATATTTCCAAGTCGAAAACCAAAATAGTTGAAAAGTCATCGATGCTGTCTCTTTATCTACTTTAATTACATTTGTTCACATAATTACATTTATTCCCCCTATTTTACATTTTCTAAGGTAAACATTTCTTCTAACATAAATTATTCTTGAACATAAATTAAAAGAAATAAATCAAAAAAATTTAAAAAAATATTTTCACTTTTTAATGATTATTTTTTAATATTTTTTAACAAAATAATGTTTTTTTTTGTTATGCAGCATTAATAGGGTTAACAATTACTCGTGGAGAAAGTAGTGAAATATTAATACAGTTGTCTGCCACCAAAAAATGTTAAACGATTTTCCTACCGATATTCAGTTTAAAATTCAAATTTTAAGAATGTAGTGAGATATTAATAGAGATGTTTGCCACCAATTAATGTTGAACTCTTTTTTCACCTATATCAAGTTTAAAGTTCAAATTTAAAAAAAAAAGTGAGATATTAATATAGATGTTTGCCACCAATTAATGTTGAACTATTTTTTCCACCTATATAAAGCTTATATTTCGAATTTTTAAAAAGGTTCTTATAGTTGCGTCTAGATTGCTATCCATCTATATTTTTTATAGTTGCCTCTGAAATCAAATGATGTGTATTTGTGACATATATAGATGAAGAGTTGCAAATATTTGAGTTATTACGTTTAATATTCTAACAAACACTTAGCCACACAAAAGGGGTTTGTTAGACAGTAAATATAAGACAAAAAATATGTTGGCGAACGAGGTGGGCTTGCCCTCTGGACCGAGCCTTCATTTTGTTTAGATGTTTGTTTCTGAAATATTTACAATAGTAAATCCAATGATCTTAGCCACACAAAGACTGGTTTGTTAAACGGTAAATAAATAAAAAAATGTTTGTAGATGGGTTTGTTAGATAGTAAATAAAAAAAAAGTGTTGGTGGGCGGGGTGGGCCGGCCCTCCCGGTCGAGCCCATTTTGCTATCTCTAACTGTCAGTATTTTATATCAGCATGTAATACGTTTTTATATTTATCCACACAAAAAAAGGTTTTTATAGTTGCATTTATATTACTATCTATCTATGTTTCTATAGTTGCCTCTAAATTGACTTTCTGAAATGTGTATTTGTGACATATATATTAGATGAAGAATTGACAAGTATTTAAGTTATTATGTTTAGTATTCTAACAAACACTAAGCACACAAAGAAGAGTTTGTTAGATAGTAAATATAAAAAAAAACATACTAAAAAAATAAGAAAAAAAATGTTAGCGAGCGAGGTACGGGGCAAGCCCATTTTACCACCTCTAACTTTCAATATTTTATATCAGCATGTAATAAATTTTTATATTTGAAATTAATAAATTATGTGTGACTTATATTTTAAAGTCACATATAATTTTTAAAAATAAATATAATTATAAGTGTAATTTTAGTTGGATTTTAAGTATATATATTCAATTCTTTGGTTTTACTTTTCGAAGAATTGGCTGATATTACTCCACAATTCGATAACAATGAGTAATTCTTTTGACTGTAAGAGTAATAATAGCATTGGTTAAAAAACAAAACATAACAAAACCTCTTTTCGTTTGTTTTGTACAAAAATTAAAATAAACATTTGAAATTTACTAATTTTTTTCTTCAATATTTACATGTTAAAATAAAAAATTGTAACAGAAATATAATGAACAAATATGAGTTGATACAAAAAAAATATTCTAATAAATCGAATGTTTGGTGGATTGAATTGCATTTAATATAATCAAATATTTTTTATTACTCTTATATATTTTTATTTAAACAAAAATGTAATTAGAGAGTATATATATATATATATATATATATATATATATATATATATATATATATATCCCCCATATATAACATATTTATCCTTAGCAAAGTATATAATAGATTTATCCCAGAGATATTAGCATCAAGAAAAAAAAGTGTCTAAATGAAACAAACATGAATCCCAAAGAAATGGTATATAGACTTAGACATTTTAATATAAAAAAAGGGTTACAACGAAATCAAAATACTAACACCACTATAGATACATGCAATAACATGGCTAAACAATTCACCAATTTAAATTGCTAAGAAAACCACAAAAAATAGTTCAACAGCACCAAAAAATAAATTTGCACAACTTTTGTTCCAGCACCTCATGCTTATTTATTCTAAGAACTTTTCACACCACAACATCTTAATTAGTCACAAATTTCCTTTGTCCAACAAGGTGTCTCTGACTTCCGCATCAAAATTAATTTAAAAAAAAATTACTCGTGTCAGTATATTATGTTAATAATATAGAAAATAGAAATAATATAAATAATTTACCCAATAAAATACAGAACAATGAACATGAAAGATCAACAAACAACGCAGTGTCCATGGAAGAAGTAGGTGAAGATCCTTTATAAAATCATATTTTGAGAACATATCAAATAAGAAGACGAAGAAAATATGCCAGAAAGAACCAATTTGCAGAAATGAAAATATGGAACACATGTGTGCCATGTATGATCTTATTTATACACGCAATTAAAGGTTTTTCTTAAAGTTTTTTTTTAAATATAATAATACATTTAACAATTCCACCGACCCCAATTAATTTGGGATAAATGTGTTGTTGATGTTGATGTTGAATACATTTAACAATTCCAATGTAAAAAGTAATGAGATATTAAATGATTAGGATTAAAATTTATTTAAATAATAAGGATTAAACTTAGGATTTTTGACTCTTTTGCCCCTCATTAATTAATTAATAACCATTTTGCCCCTTGTCCAGAACTATCTACCAACCTGCCCCTCTTTAATCGATTAAGAAGGAGATTTAATCGATTAAATGGTCAAAATAGGCGAAAATGGTTGACTCGAAGATTTAATCGGTTAAATCTCCCTCTTTAATCGATTAAATCTTCTTCCCAGATCTTCTTCAATCTTCCAAAGGGTCTAGGTAGTGAAAATGCATGGCTGAAAGGTCAATATCATAATGAAAAGTATCCATAACATATCAATTGTTTGATACCAGTGCACCACCAACAGAATGTGGAAACATAAGCCAATTAAGCATGAGAAACTTACATCTGCACCTTACAAATGGAAAGCAACAGATTGGTTCATTAATGCATTCAAACTCAAGACTGGTGAAATTGAGAATCAGAAGAAATTATTAAATTACATGGCGAATATTTGATAAAGAACCCTTTCCAAGGGAAGCTGATGTGCCTGTGAAATCAAGCACATCACCTATCAATTGAAAGACCAATCCCTGCACACACAAAAAAGAAAAAAGAAAGAAAGAAAAAGAGAGAAGAGTGTTCAATTATGTCATCTAGAAAAAAAATCAGAAATAGGTACATATGTAACAAGCACAGATAGGTAGAAAGCTATTAACTAAAATGTTTCCAGATGAAATGGAGGACACATCTCGAAGGCTTACTTTCATTACTTCTCTTTATGCAAAGAATCTAAATTTAATGCATGCTATTTCCAACAGAATCGCAACATCACACTCAAAAGGGAGATTTAATCGATTAAATCTTCGAGTCAACCATTTTTTTTACCATTTAATCGATTAAATCTCCCTCTTAATCGATTAAAGAGGGGCAGATTGGTAGATAGTTATGGATAAGGGGCAAAATAATTATTAATTAATTATTGAGGGACAAAAGGGTCAAAAAGCCATTAAACTTAACTTTTATATTTCTTTCACCTCTTAACCAACTTAATATTATGTGTTTTTTTTTGTGGTAAAAGTGTGTGGATGTTAAATGGGTGTAAATCTGTATCAGTGTTAATCCTTTTCATATATTACTATGTTGTTATTAAAAGAGTTATGTTTTATAAGAACTGGATGTAATAGTTAAATTTTTTCAATAATTTAGCAATATATGTTTAGATAATTGCACAAATTTTTTATTGAAAGTGAACCAAAATTATATTATTTATTTAATATTTTATGACATTAATTTGAAAAATAATAACAAATGTATTATAGAATTATTGTTTTTAGAGTAAATACCATTTTCGGTCCTCAGCAAATTTTACGATACCCGCTTTAGTCCCTAGCAAATAAAAAGGCTATTTGTAATCCTTAAGAAATTCAAAGTGGACCCATTTTAGTTCTTTTGAGGGACTAATGTGGGTCTTTTTTGAATTTGTGAGGGACCACGATTTCAACTAAATGGGTCCATTTTGAATTTTTTAGGGACTACCAATAGCCTTTTTATTTGCTAGGGATTAAAGCGGGATCGTGAAATTTACTTAGGACCAAAAAGGATATTTACTCTCTTTTTTATCGTTGCCAATTGTATTTATTCCTGAAGAAATTATTTAGACAAAGAAAAAAGTGTTTCTCCTACAACATTAAAGTGCTGGGAAAGGTGGTCCTTTAATTTCTCATTTGGCTTTCGCAGACGATTTGATGGGTTTTTTGGAAGCTAAGGAAGATCAAATACACACTTTTTTCAAATGTCTTGATCTTTTTTAGGAGATGTCAGGCCAACTTCTCAGTGTGGAGAAAACTAGTGTTTATTTTTCAAAAAATACGCAGAACGATATTATTCAAAAAATAGTACAGCTCAGTGGTTTTAAACATGTGAAAAACATGGGTCGTTATTTGGGTGCAATGATGAAGCATGGGAGAACGACAAAATAATTGTATGAAGAAATAACAGAAAGAATAAAGATGAAGTTGAATAACTGGCAGCAACAATGCCTCTCACAGGCAGGTCGCATTACACTTGCCCAATCAGTTATGGCAACGATCCCCTTCTTCCAAATGCAAAGTTGTAAGTTGCCTTTGACTTTATGCGAAGACATAGAGAAATTACAAAGAGATTTTATCTAGGGAGATGAAGAAAATAATAGGAAGCATCATGCAATTAGTTGGAAAGTGATTACCTCACCAAAGATGGAGGGTGGACTGGGTCTGAAAAAATTAAGTCAGATGAATGATGCTTTTTTAGCTAAAAAAGCTTGGAATCTCTTTTCGCAACCAAACCAACTTTGGGTTCAAGTCCTCCTTGCGAAATATAAAACAAGTAGTAGAAGAGACACTTTTTTTATGGCTCGTAGGGGAGACTCCAGTTTATGGAAGAACCTTTGTAGAGTTTGGTCTGGCATGGAAGATAAACTTGCTTGGGAGCTTGGCAATGGAAGAGAAATTAGATTTTGGAAAGATAAATGGCTTCTTGACTTACAGCTGTTGCAGGAGGTAGGGTGTTGTGTGGATCAAAGTTTATATGGAGATATTAAAGTTGCTGATTTGATTTCTCCATCTCGTGAATGGGACCTCGATCAACTAAGACACTTGTTACCAAATCATGTTGTTGATATTCTCCGTAGCACCCTTACTTCTTCGTGGGAGGATGGTCCTGATCGCAGAGTCTGGCGGCTACCGGAATCCAACACTGTCACAATGAGTATAATTTATAAAAGTTTATCCAATCATACGGAGGTAGGAGCTGATACTAAGAAGATTTGGAAGCGTCTTTGGTCATGGAAAGGTCCACAAAAAATAAAAAAATTTGCATGGAAAATGTTGCACCAGAGATTGCTTACGATGGACAGAATTGTTCAATGGGGGAGCTGTAACACCCCGTGTATACCCGGTTTGTTAACATATCATCGTATTAAGCTGCGCTTAATTAAAGATGCGGAATATCTTTTTCTTTTCAATTATATGACTTCATTATACTTAGCCAAGTTGATTACTTACTCAATTTCATAAAATATCGCCTGTATGTAAATTGCAAAAAGACATCTAACTAGAATACCTCATAATATAGATAAAGTGAGTATCTATGTCACGGATCTACTACACGTAGTCCGGACAATATCCTGATACATTAATACAACTCCAAATTAAACAAGACAATAAACAAGTCTACGTGGCATGGATAATCCCTATGCTCACCAAATCAACATCATAACAAACAGAGTCTCAACAGAGAAATCCATAAACTGAAGCTAAATGCATAAGACAGTAAATAAGATCCAACATCCAAATAACAACATATCAGCATATACATGTAACATCTATCAGCTAAGCTCTGGCCTCCTGCCACTAGAGCTCTCAACCCCCGCATTACCTGAACCTGAAATAAGCATTCCCCAAATGTGGGGTGGAGATCTCTAAACCAGAAATCTCAGTAAGACAAGGGGTCTTCAAGGATCTTCCACCCCAAGCTCACTTACATGTGCAATATAAGTTCAAAAGCAGTAATTTCCAATATAAGTTCAAAAACTATGCAGTGCAACAGATATTCATGCCATGTGTGTCAATACTATTCTACTGGCCAGAGAAATGCAGGAATACGTCTATTACCTACAGATAGTATAAGGAACACCGCTTGCACCTCACCCACAACCTCACCATATTGTATGTACCACATACTCAGGCTTACCGTATAGGTGGAACACCACATGCATATAATAAGGCACTAGCATATAACAGCTCAACAACATTTTCAAAACATCAAAAGCATGTAACACAGCATGCATATAACCATACCCCCATGGGACATGGTGGAACCACAACATGGCTAAACCGAGGACACGAAAGCTTACCTTGCAAGCTCACTATCCAATGCCAAGAGTCCACACAGTTCGAGTCCAACACACAGTAGATCACAATCTGATTAGGACCAGCAAGCATATCAACACTCATAGCTCATAAGCATAAACATAAAGACTACGTTTTCCTCTTACGATTTATGTCTTAAGGCTTCACACAAAGCCATAAGCCCTTAACCACTTGATTTTGACTTAGTTCAATTAAAACAGAAGTTCAACTTCATCACTTTATGGTCCACAAACCTCCAATAGCCTACTGTATGAACAGTGCAGCTACTGTTCTTCGAAATCCCAGAATATCCGAATATATGTCGGGGGCATATTCGGATATAAATATCCGGATATCTAGATCCCCATATACGGATATCAATATTCGGATATCCCATATCTGGATACCATATCCAGATATTTCGCGACAGAATACAGTTTCTGCATTTCGCGAAAATATCCTTCCAAGGTACCATTTTTAAGCCATTCCAACGTCCAAGCATGCATCTTTATACGTTTTCAGGTTCATGTTAAGGTTAGTTACTTGTTTAACCCATTAACATACCAAGACTTCATCTTTAGAGCACAAAAACACATGATCAAGGTTGGTGACACTTACCCAAGCTTAAGAACAGAGGAAAGAGTGCTCTTGGAGCTCACCAACAACTCCTCAAGATTCTGACTTTGACACAGAACGAAAATAACACACCAAGGTGGTTCCTTTCTTCACAAAGAAAGCTCCATGAAGCTCCACATAGCCAAGGTAAAGGCCCCTACCTTACCAACAAGGAACACAGCCCAACCACACTCCCTCACAGCAGCTGGATACTCAGAAAAAGGAGTCTCACTCACTCACGAGGCTACTCCCCACAACCACAAGGTGTTTTGATGAAGAAACCACCAAGAAAAGTGGTCACTTGGTTAAGGTTTACCAAGAACAAGGAGGAGATGGCAATGGAGCAGAAGGGAGAGGGCTGATTAGCCACAAGGTCACGTAGCAAATCTGAGTGTCTAGGGTTTTGTGCCTTAATAAGCCTATATATAGTCACTTAAGCATTTAACACAAATTATTAAATTTAATTGCTACACTTAACATTTTAATCCCAAACTTTGAATTCTTAACCTACTCAATTTTACAAGAATTATCATATTTTTATTTTATTTTTCGGAGCACCTTTCCGGTACGCGCTTTTCATAGCCAGTATCAGTTTCTGGCACCAGTTCTCATTATTTTAACTAGAAACTCGTTTTTCAAGTCCTATATATTATTCTAGGAATTATCATGCACTTATTATAATTTTCTGGGATACTTTTTCGGTACGCATTTAAACCGACTAGCAGAACCGGTATCTGCATTTTTCTTCCGAAAAGCGACTTTTAGCATTCTTAATCACTTACTATATTTATTTAAGCCTCATAATAATTATTAGGGTCAATTATGGAATTATTTCTTAATTCTCATATATAATTAATTAATTTCCTTAATTAACGGTGCGGGTTCTTATATTCACCCCACCTTTTTAGTATTTTGCCCTCAAAATCAGAAAACATACCTGTCTCGAAGCGCGGGATACTGTCGGAGAAGCTCGTCCTCTCGCTTCCAGAATTACCCATTAGGAATTCTTCTCGTTCAACGTACTCTGACCATTGAAATGATCTCGCTCCTCAGCTGCTCCTCGCCACGATCGAGAAACTTGAGTGGTCCGACGGGAGTTTTCAAGTTCTCCTGAACCTCCACAACATCCGGTTGCACCACGTGCGAAGGATTCACTACAAACTTGCAAAGTTGAGACACGTGAAACACGTCGTGGGTGTTGGCCAAGTTCGGAGGCAAGGCAAACCGGTAGGCAACAGGTCCTACTCTACCACGTAACTGGTATAGCCCAATGAATCGCAGGCTCAGTTTCCTCACTCCGAGTGCCCAAACAACTCCGGTGACAGTGAAAGTTTCACAAACACGTGCTCACCCTTACTGAACTCCAATGGATGATGCTTTACATCGTAGTAACTCTTCTAGCGATTCTGTGCCTGCCTCAACTTCTCTCTGATCAACTGAATCTGCTGGGTGGTAAATTGGACAAAGTCCACGACAAACAACTCTTTATCTCCAACCTCAGACCAACAGGTAGGGGTTCTACACCTCCTACCAAACAGCGTCTCGCAGGGTTCCATGCCCAGGCTAGCAAGGAAAAACACAATTTCACAAAACTCAACCGATGCCAGATACCTATCCCATGCTGAGCCCTGCCCCAAAGTGAAAACTCTCAGCATGTCCTCCAAGATCTGGATGGTCCGCTCAGTTTGTCCGACAGTCTGAGGGTGATAGGCTGTACTCAGACTCAACTAAGTTCCAAAAGCTCTCCGCAGTGCCTCCCAGAACCGAGATGTGAACTTTGGGTCCCTAGCGCAGAAGATACTCTCGGGCACCCCGTAAATCCTCACGATCTCGCGAACACACAGTTAGGACAACGGCTCTGAAGAAAAGCTCACCTTTACCAGAAGAAAGTGGGCAGACTTAGATAATTTGTCCACGATGACCCAAAAGAGTCACAACCAGCCTGAGTCTTAGGCAAACCCACAACAAAGTTCATGGAAATGCTCTCCCATTTCATTTCGGAGTCTCAAGAGGTTGAAGCTTACCAGACGGCTTCTGGTGTTCTAACTTCACCTTCTGACAATCAAACACTTGGACACCTACACCGCTATGTCCTTCTTCATTCCTGGTCACCAGAAATTTCTCTTTAGGTCTTGATACATCTTTGTCACACCAGGATGAACAGTAAACTGTCCCTTATGGGCCTCAGCCATAACCTCTTCGGTCAAAGGACCTGAGGTATCACAATCTACTTCTGAAACAACAGAAGTCCATCCTCATTCCAAGGCACACCGTCTTGGTTCTTCACGTAGTCCAGGCACTCTCTCTGCACTTGTGCCTACTGGATCTTCTCCATGAGCTCACTCATGACTCTCACAGTCTCCATCTCGAGAAGTGCATCCCCAACAAAGAGGTCACAGACAAAACTCAAAGTTTCACAATGACATCAAAAACGCCATTCAAACTCTGGGATCATTAGTCACTCTCTCAATAGAGGTGACCTAACCCCACAACTCAAGAATCCACACAAAACTCGAGTGAGTTTGGTCCTATTCCATGATTCTAACATCGACTAGTCTCACAATTTGATAAATGATTATTTTCAAAATAACTTCATATTCATGTTTATTGTACGAAATCAAAATCATACTCATTTCCACCAACACATGTCATTTAGCATATTCATTCACATAATAACGTACCTTAGTTCACATAAACCTGCAAAATTTTCAATCTTAGTAACATAATAATTCGAATACTAAATGCAACAGTATACCTCAATCTCCATGGCCTCTGCAAAATCGAAACTCAATTAAAGGTAAAATGACATTGATACATTACAACAATCTATCGTACTCATTTAATGCTTGACACTAACCATGATGTTAATATGCGAACTA